>NC_041232.1:61115756-61207140 GCF_002837175.3 Physeter macrocephalus | reverse complement strand
ATACAATGGAATATTACTCAGCCATAAAAAGAAATGAAACTGAGTTATTTGTAATGAGGTGGATAGACCTGGAGTCTGTCATACAGAGTGAAGTAAGTCAGAAGGAGAAAAACAAATACCGTATGCTAACACATATATATGGAATCTAAGAAAAAAAAATGTCATGACGAACCTAGGGGTAAGACGGGAATTAAGACACAGACCTACTAGAGAATGGACTTGAGGATATGGGGAGGGGGAAGGGCAAGCTGGGACGAAGTGAGAGAGTGGCATGGACATATATACACTACCAAACGTGAAATAGATAGCTAGTGGGAAGCAGCCACGTAGCACAGGGAGATCAGCTCGGTGCTTTGTGACCACCTGGAGGCGTGGGATAGGGAGAGAGATGGATAGGGAGAGAGACACGCAAGAGGGAAGAGATATGGGAACATATGCATATGTATAACTGATTCACTTTGTTATAAAGCAGAAACATCATTGTAAAGCAATTATACTCCAATAAAGATGTTAAAAAAATACAATCTCACTTCAAAAGAATTTGGATAAATTCATTTCTGTTAACTCAGTTAACAAGTATATAATGAGGATTTAATTTGGGTGGTCATGTAGCCTAATTGTGGAGAGGTTAGAAGTATGGAGTGGGCTTTAGGAATTTTGCTGTTTAGTTGGAGAGAGAATATTAACATGAGAGAAAAGTAGCAAGCAGTTATATGCTTGTATGACGAAGCCCTATACCTTGTGAACCTAAAGCTCAAATATTGTATTGGCCTAACGAATGAAGAAGTTAATCAAGACTTTTTGGAGTAGGAGTGACACTTGAGGGAGCTTTGAAGGATGAATGTGCCTGCTTTGAATTGATGGAGTGAATAGGAGAGTAGGCATCAGGAAAGGTGAGAACTGTGAGTAGTCACAGGAGTAGAAATAAAAATGGCACAGTTGTGAGACCTGACAGTGAATAGAGCAGGACTTGGGGAGGCACTGGAAATGGAGATTTGTTAGGAAAGAGATGAGGCCATTGTTATGGAGGTTCTCATAGATAAAGGAGTTTTGACATGGTTCATTCACAGATAAGTTCTGCTTAGCATTTTTTAGCAGAGGAATGGTGATGAAAAAGTGGTGCTAAGGATCACCAGCTCTGCACTTGTGTTCTGATGAGGGACTGGCAGAGAGGCAGAGTTGCTCCATTTGTACAAAGTAATAATATGTTTTGAGTAGGATGGTGGTAGTGAAAATAGAGAGGAGGCAGCCAATAAGAAAATTAAAAAAACAAAACAAAACAGGACTTAATGACTAACTGGATATAGGGGATGAAGATGGAGAACTGAGATAAAGGAAATGAATGATTTCTGTGATTGAACAATTGGTAACAATTCTCTTTCATAATTCTGAATTAAAGCCGCTGGTTTACAAGAAGTGTGAAACCTCAGTACTCTGCCCTCCCCAAATGATCTTTGCAGCTGTTGTATAGGGAGAAAAGTATTTTAGTATTAAACATCACTGATGATTATTAATATAGTGATTGTTTCTGTATAGATACAATTCTTTCAGGTGATTCAAGTTTTCTATGTTCTGTTTAAATCTCATAAAATTAGAAAAAATTTGCTGTGTGTATAGGAGGATTATCATTTTAAAATGTTCTCATAAAGCAGTGTTTAATGATAATTGTAAACAGTTGATTATTGCAATATAGATGCATATTCAGTCAAGTGTTCATTGAAAGCATTCATTGTTTTAATGAGTACTAGAGCATCATTGAATCTGTTAAAGTTCTTTGAGAAGAAAATACACTTCAGTTTTTAATAATACACTTCTGAAGGATGACTTCATTAGGTAATCTTTTTTAACTAGTTAATCATCTGTATGCCGATAATTATTTTGTGTCTTAATAAGTCTCCCAACTTAGAAGTTTAAAAATTTTAAATTTTCTCTTATATGAATGCTCTGTGTAATTGAATATAAAGTATTGAAAACAAAACACAACAGCAAAAGAAACAAAACAAACAGGAACAAAAGAGACCTGAATCTTGGATAGAATTCTCCTGGGGGGTGTTTTTGACTTCCTCAGACTTTTCATTAGATGATACTGTAGTCAAGGATAAAATGTAATTTTGAAGGTTGTGTTATATTTTGTTTAAAATTAGTATGTTAGAATAAAGAATGGTAAATGTTTAACATTGAACCTGCTTTAGAGTGACTTTACTTTCATGAGTCCAAGATGAATGTAGCTTAGTACTTTATATTGGTGTATTTTAACCATAAAAGTTTCAGAATTTGGCAGACTCTTTTATCAGAAGTGCCTGGTTATTGCAGGTTCTTCTGTTATTGGATTTGTTATTGGAATATTATCTTTCTTTTTTTTTTTCTTCCCCAGTTCAAAGCAGTATTCAGCGGTTTCAAGAGAAGTTTTTTATTTTTGCTCTGACACCTCAACAAGTTAGAGAGATATGCATATCCAGGTAAGAGGAGTTTGGAATATATTCTCCAGGATGTTAGTGTATTAGTCTGCTAGGCCTGCCGTAACAAAGTACCACAGACTGGGTGGCTTAAACAACAGAAATTTGTCTTCTCACGTTTCAGGAGGCTTGAAGTCCAAGACTAAGGTGTTGACAGATTTGGTTTCTTTTGAGGCCTCCCTTCTTGGCTTGCAGATGGCTGCCTTCTTGCTGTGTGTACTCACATGGCCTTTCCTCTGTGTGCCCGTGTATTCTGGTGTCTCTTCTTCTTCTTATAAGGACACCAGTCCTAGTGGATTAAGGCCCCACCCTTATGACCTCATTTAATCTTAAGACCTCTTTAAAGTCCCCAACTCCACAGACAGTCACATTGGGGGTTAGGGCTTCAGCATATGAATTTTGGGGGAACACAGTTCAGTCCATAACAGTTGGGCCATTTCTCCTTAAGTAAGCATAGTATATTTTGACTAAGGTTAGCCAAATATTTAATAAATACTGTTAGAAAAAAATTTTAACTTTTGAATAAAACCCCTTTGAATTACTTTTTGTCACATTTGGCAGTAACTTTTTTTAATGAAACTTTTATTCTAAATATAGCAACATAAAGAATTTGTGGTAACAGAACAAAGATAGAGTGACCATAAACTTCATCATCCAAACAGAGGCATTTTTAGAGTGAAAGTGGATATTATTAATAATTTTTTCTGGGTAACATAAACTGGGACCATTCTGAGCTATATGGTCACCTAGACCAAAAAATTAGCAGAAATCTGAAAACAATTATGAAAAATACTCTTAGCTTTTCCATTTCAAAAAATAGGGTAAACTTAAACACATTTATAAAGAGCAAATGAACTAAGAGATAGGAGGAAAGAAAAGGAAATCTGTAGTATATACTTTCCCAGTTAAAAATATAGTCATCCTTGGTGTTAATAATATATTATTTATAAGACTTTAGAAAGGTTTAGCATAAGAAAATGACTCCTGGAGGTCAAATGATTTTCTGGGATTTTAGAGTTAAAAGTTGGAACAAAGAGTTGAGCAAATGAGAGTTTTTTTGCATCCTTTCATCTCTTCATTAGAACACTCATCTCTGAGATGTTAATAGGAGTTTTTAAAAAGTAAAGATTCTGCAGTTAAGTTTTGGAAATTCTGTATTCAACGTAGGTACATAAGTTCTTAAAGCCAGACTTTTCAGAGTCTTCAATATGTTAATGTGTATTGTCAGTCTCCCAGGATGGTGGATCCAGATTTATGGGCCTCTCTCTCTTTTAAACATCCTGACATCTTGAAGATGCACTGTTGTTATGTGGAAGAGTATGGGACACATACTCTTAGATTCTTTCGTTAATCACATCACTGCTCTCAGCAAAGTCTCAGAATGATTTTATAACTTGACCTGGTAAAATTTGAGCTCCCAAAAAGTAGTGTTTAGATAGTCTGGCTCTCCCACAAAAGGGAAAAAGGCAAAGTGTTGAAAAATGAGATTAAAAGGAAAAAAAAAAGACAGTACTAAGGATTAGTCCAAAAGACCCAATATCCAAATATCCAAATAATAGGAGTTTTAGGAAAAGTAGAGAAAAATTTAGAGGAGGAAATTATCAAAGAAGTAAAATGAATGTAGCTTGATGCAGTTCATGTTCACCAGGGGCAAGGCATTGCAGGCAGTTTTTATAAATTGGAAGTACTTTCAATCTTGGGGATAGTAATAAACCAACTAAAAAATTAATAGGATAAATGAAAAATTATATTTTATATCCAAGCCGTATCGTTAAGTTTTGTTATTCATTGATGATTCCTTGCTTGAGAACATTTACTAAGTGTTTATTAGGTACAAAACACTATTATATGACATGCCTCCTGTCTACAAGTTGCTTGCAGTCTCGTTAGTGAACTAGCTCATATACATAAAATGATTGTTGGCATTGCAAGACCCAGTATGAAAAGAGCCAATTCAGTAATGACAAATAAGAGCTGATTTATAGGAGAAGATTATAACGTTGGTGGTCTGGGAAAGCTTCTTTAGGGTGTTGGGTGGGCCTTTGAGGGAAGGAGATTATTCACTCAGCATGGAATTGTGAATAATATGTACCATTTGCCTTAAAAAGGTGTGTGTGTGTAATTTGCGTAAGTGCATAAAATATGTCTGGACAAATATGATAAGCTGCCTCTGGAGGAGGGAATCAGGTGGCCGGGGTCGGAATTGGGGGAGTCTCTTCACTATATATCCTTTTTTGTATCTTTTTGAAGTTTGAACTATGTGAATGTATTAACTAGTCAAAAAAAATGAATGACTAAAATTTAAATAATTATTTTCAATTAAAAATTTTAATCATGTTCTGGAGATGGATGGTGGTGATGGTATAATGTGAATGTACTTAAAGCCATAGAACTATACACTTTAAGATGGTTAACACGGTAAATTTTATCTTATGACTATTTAACCACAATAAAAATTTTTAAAAAATATTAACCATAAAAGTAAGGCTATTTGTGATCCTGCCAGCAAAGAAGACAAAACACACATACACATGTGCATGCAAACTCCAACCCTTTCAGAGTTGGGTAATCAAATAGTAAAAAATCTCTTTCTTCCTAAGAAGCAGAAGTAACAGTTTGGTACCCATTACCTAGGTTTAATAATTATCATCATTTTGGAATCTGTATGTGACCACTCCTCAACTTTTTTTCCTGAAATATTTTAAAGGAAATTGCAGACATCATGTAATTTCACCCAGAAATACCTCAAGATACATCTCTAATTTTTAATGTAATCACACTAAAAAATTAATAATTCTTTAATATAAAACAGTGTCTACCCTATATTGAAATTTTCTCAGTTGTTCCTCATTATTCAGACATGTATTATTTTGACTTTTATGTCTCCCAAGATTTAAAAAAAACTTTTTACTTTGAAGTAATCTTAGGTTTATAGAAAAGATGTGAAAGTAGTAGATGATATGCTTCAGCCAGTTCCTTTAATATTACCATGTTGCATAATTATAAGTGCAATTATCAAAACCAAGAAATTAACCTTGGTGTAATACTATTAACTAAACTACAGTCTTTATTCAGGTTTCATCAGTTTTTCTGCTAATTAATTTCTGTTCCTAGATCCAATCCAAGATCCCAAATCACATTTAATAGTTGTGTCGTTAGTCTCTTTCAGTCTGTGATGGTTTCTTAGTGTTTTCTTCTCTTTCTTAACTTTTGATATTTTTGTGGAGTACTGATCAGGTACTTTGTAGAACGTTCCTCAGTTTGGGTTAGTCTGATGTTTTGTCATGATTAGATTGAGATTATGCATTTTTAGCAAGAGTACCTCAAGTTATATGTCCTTCTCAGTGTATCATAACAGTGCTCCATAATATTGATACATCTTATATTTGGTGATGTTAATTTTGATCAGTTGGGTAAGGTACTGTTCACCAGACTTCTGCACTGTAAAGTTGCTGTTTTTTTCCTTTGTTATTAATAAATATCTTGGGGGAGATATTTTGAGACTAGGCACGTATTCTGTTTATCTTCAGATTTTTCCCACCAATTTAGCGTTCGCTCATGGATCTTGCCTTCAGTAATTACTTCATCATAAACACTCTTGTGCTCCAGTGATGTGATTTTTCTGTTGTTATTATTCTTTTTCACATTGGAGTTATTCTTTTGTAAGGAAGAGCTGTCCCTTGCCCCCCATTTATTTATTCAATTACTTGCTTGTATCTGTGTGGGCCCTGGAGTACTCTGGGTTATAATCCAGTGCTATATAATTCATATTGTTGCTCAAACTGTTCTACCTTTGGCTATTGGCCATTCTTTCAGATTGGCTCCTATGCCCTTTTGATGTGTCTCCACCCATTTCTGAGGACTACTTTACTGCTCCAGGCTCATCTTTTATTTTCTCTGCCCCAGTTCTGGAAAGATAACTTCTCCAAGGAGCTCTGGTTCCGCTCTTACAGTACTTCCTACCACTTTCTTTGGAAAAAAGTGGTTCATTTGACTCTGTTAGCATATTACACATTCTGGATTTGGATAATTGTGCTTCTTGTGGTATCATTTGACTTCTATTCCTATGGTTCTCAAATTTTTGCTGCATATTAGAATCAACTGGGGAGCCTTTAAGACTCCAAATACCCAGATTTCATTCATACCAATTAAATTAGAATCTCTGAGGATGGAACCCCAACAGCAGTAGTTTTTAAAGCTCCCCAGGTGTTTCCAGTGTGCAAATTTGAAAACTGCAGTGCATCCAGCTCCTCCCTTTTGCCTGTAATGGTGATGAGGTCTAAACCAGAGGCGTGAATACATTCAGGCTTGGGTTTTTTGTTTGTTTTTTTTTTTTTACATCTTATGACGATTGATCAGTGAGTTCAGCTCTGTTCTTGGCTATAGCACTGCTCCTTCCATTGGGTACCATTGCCCCTGTAATCATGCTCTCTCAGTTTCTTACACTGACATCTCTTGCATGTTCCCGAAAGCAGTGTGTGATTCTCTTCTCACTGCTCTGTGATATTATCCGTGAATGTGCTTTTTTTAAATTAACTGGCTTCAAAGAGATTTTTGCTTAGTACATATTTCAGTCTATTGCGTATTTCATTAATGGCATGGGATCTGCCTGGACAGGCCTCTTTGTATTATCCCATACTTCATCTACCACATCCCCTCAGTTTGCTACACTGTTGATCCTTCTTTTATGTCTCTTTCAAGATTTAAAACTTGAATTAACTCTGCCTTTGAGGGAGTTAGCATGGTCTTTAGAGTAGTATCAATTGGAATGTGAATTCTGGCTCAATCACTTAAGTCTGTATGCCCCTAGGTAAGTTCCTAAAGCCTATTGAATCTTATTTACCCAGTGTGTAAAATTGGAAAAATAATCACCACCTCACTCAGTGGTTGGGGGTTGAATGCCATAGCTGGCTCTACCTCTGCTTATCCTGGTGAGTAGCATCACCATCCATCCAGTTGCACCATTCCGAAACCTGGGTACCATCCTAGGTCCCCTTATCCTACCTTCCTGTATCTAGTCAGTCATTGAGTCCTGTCAGTTTTTATCCCTAAATATCATTCAGTGATATTTATGTTTAAATAACTTTCAAGCCCCCATCCTTTGCCTCTACAATTGTAATGACCTCCTGACTCTCCCAGCTGACCAAGTGATCTTTCTAAAGCCCATTCAGTTTTTTCTTTCTTGTGCTTAAAAACCCTGTAGTTTTTTCTTTCTTGTGCTTAAAAACCTTATGAAGTCCATACTCCATTGCTTGACAATTCTCTTCAACATCCTACTCTACTCATCTTCTTTTTTTTTAAATTTAATTTTTTAAATTGAAGTATAGTTGATTTACAGTATTGCGTCAGTTTCGGGGGGGGGTGCAGCTAAGTTTTCAGATATATATGTATCTTTTTTAGATTCTTTTCCATTATAGGTTGTTACAAGATATTGAATATAGTTCCATGTGCTATACTGTAAATCCTTGTTATCTATTAATCCCATACTCTTAATTTATCCCTACCCCTAGCCCCCTTTCCCTTTTGGTAACCATAAGTGTTTTCTATGTCTGTTAGTTTGTTTTCTGTTTTGTAGATAAGTTCATTTGTGTTTTATTTTTTTTTAGATTCCACATATAAGTGGTATATAATATTTGTCTTTCTCTCTCTGACTTCCTTCACTTAGTATGATAATCTCTTGGTCCACCCATGTTGCTGCAAATGACAATATTTTATTCTTTTTTTATGGCTGAGTAATATTCCATTGTGTTTGTGTGTGTGTGTGTGTCTATGTGTATCTTCTTTATCCATTCATCTGTTGCTGGACACTTAGGTTGCTTCCATGTCTTGACTATTGTAGTGCTGCTGTGAACGTTGGGGTGCATGTATCTTTTTGAATTAAGAGCGTTTGTCTTTTCTGGATATATGCCTGGACGTGGGATTGCTGGGTCATATGGTAACTCTAGTTTTTTAGGGAACCTCCACACTGTACTCCATAGTGGCTGCACCAATTTGCATTCCCACCAACAGTGTAGGAGGGTTCCTTTTCCTCCACGCCTTCTCCAGCATTTATTATTTGTAGACTTTTTGATGATAGCCCTTCTGACTCATGTGAGGTGATATCTCATTGTAGTTTTGATTTACATTTCTCTGATGATTAACAATGTTGTTGACCATCTTCATTTCCTTTTTGGAAAAACGTCTGTTCGGTTCTGTTCCTTTTTTAATCGGGTTTTTTTTTGTTGTTGAGTTGTATGAGCTGTTTATAAATGTTGGATATTGATTCCTTATCAGTCATATCATCTGCAAATATTTTCTGCCATTCCGTACATTGTCTTTTTGTTTTGTGGATGGTTTACTTGGCTTTGTAAAAGCTTTTATTTTTTATTTTTTATTATTATTTTTTTTGTGTGGTACGCGGGCCTGTCACTGCTGTGGCCCCTCCCATCGCGGAGTACAGGCTCCGGACGCGCAGGCTCAGCAGCCGTGGCTCATGGGCCCAGCCGCTCCGCGGCATGTGGGATCTTCCCGGACCCGGGCACGGACCCGTGTCCCCTGCATCGGCAGGCGGATTCTCAACCACTGCGCCACCAGGGAAGCCCAAAGCTTTTATATTTGATTAGGTCCCATTTGTTTATTTTTCCTTCCTTTTCCACGTTAAGGAAGTTTTCAGCTGTTGTGTCTTCAGATATGTTCTCAGGCCCTTTCTCTTTCTCTTCTCCTTTTGGGGGCCCCTATAATGTGAATTATTAGTGATTTTTGATGTTCCAGAGGTCTCTTAAACTATCCTCATTTCTGTTTATTCTTTTTTCTGTTCAGTGGCAGTGATTTCTGCTACTGTCTTCCAGCCCACTGATCCATTCCTCTGTATCATTTAGTCTTTTGTTGATTCCTTCTAGTATATTTTTCATTTCAGTTATTATATTCTTCATCTCTGGTTGTTTGTTATATTTTTTAACTCTGTGAGAAACTTCTAACTTATCACCCTGTGCATCCATTCTTCTCCCAATTTCTTTGATTATCTTACGATCATTACTCTTTCTCGGGTAGATTGCCTATCTCTGCTTCACTTACTTTTTCTTCTGGAGTTTTATCTCGTTCCTTCATCTGGAAAATGTTCCTCTGTCACCTCATTTTGTCTAAGTTGCTATTTGTATTTTTATATATGTGGTAGGTTAGTTTTGTTTCTCGACTTTGGAGAAGTGGCCTCTGTAGGATCTACTAAACGTTTTTGAATCATCTCATCTCCTTTCACTCTTCTTTAGCAGCCTATACTGTAGCTAGACTTCCATAGCTGTGCATCTTTGCATATCCTTTTCCTCCTTACTCTGCTTGGCAAACCTGAGTTATGTTTTAAGGGCCAGTTCAAGTCTTCCCTCTTCTGTGATGCCTTTTCACATTTCCCCAAATTCATCATTTGTCTCTCTCTGTACTGCTCTCATGTACTTATTTTCTATTAAAGCATTTATTTGACTACTTGAATTTACAAACTTCTTAGTGAAACCAACATCTCTTACTCATTTTTATATTCTCAGAGCCTGTCACAGTGCCTGGCATATAGTAAATGCCTTTATATCTGATAAATGAGTTCAACATGTGAAAGTTCCTAGAGCAGTGACTGGCAGAAAATGAATGTCAGAAGATGCTTAGTCGTTACTCGTCACGTTTGTGAAGATCTGTAACACATTGCATTTCCCAGTTTTATGTTAATTTCCCTTACTGGAATAAAGTATAAATCCTTAGTGAACCATTCAAAACCCTTTATAACATTCTCCCATTTATCTTTCTAGGTTCGTCTTTTGTCTTTTCTCTTTTTGAAAATTATGTTCCCAACCTAACAAGTTTCTGCCATGTATCTCTGGTTGATACTCACCTTTCCTTCTGTTGAGAATCACCCTACTAGTGAAGCCACTGTTACTGATGGAAGTGTGTCTCTCTATGTGAAAATAGAACCACTGCTGTACAAACCCTGTTTTCTAATTTGTTTGGACTGATTGTGGTAACTGCCTTGAACTTTCAAGACAAAATTGAATTTCCCTCTTTTCTGTGACACTTATTTTTCATAATGTACTGTAACACTTACCACATATTATTTTAGTTGTATATATTTGTTGCTAGCATATGAGACCTTTGAGAGCAAATATTATGTCTTATTTATCTTTGATGCTCCAGCGCCCAGACTTTGCAGTGTTTCTTGATTTTAATGAGCAGAATGATATGAGTTACTCTCAAGAGGTCAGTGTTGTCTAGGATATTTTGAATAGGCATTTGAGAAATGTGGAAGCTACTACTGGCAAGAGAAACAGTTAACAGTAATAGCAGCCAGCTGCTCACACTTGTTGAGCACTTCTTATATCCAGGCACTTCACATGTAGCATTAACACGTTTGTCACAACAACTTCATGAAGTAGATGCAGTAATTTTCCATCTTTAACAGATGTAACTGAGGCACAGAAAGGTTAGGTAATTTGCCCAGGGTCATACAGTTTGGGACTGTAGAGCTCAGGCTGGTCACTACTGTGCTTTACTGCCTTCCAGTGAACATAGAGAATTGGAAGCAGTAAGAAGCAAGTTGGAACAAGATGGAGGGCTATATGTACTCTCAAGACAGGACTAATCTCTGATGATCTTCTCTCTGACACAGTCCAAGATTTATGATAATGGCTAAGGAGAAGATTTCTTAAACTGTAAAGTGAATACATGTCACTTTGGGAATCTTACTAAAATTCAGATTCTAATTCTGTAGTTTTGGGGTGGGGCCTGAGATTCTGCATTTCTAACTAAGAAGCTCCCAAGCAGTTACAATGCTGCTTCATCGTGGACTCCATTTTGAGTGGCAAGGGTTTAGGAGGTTCCATCCCAGAGATATTTCACATGGGACTCTGTGAGGTTCTCATCTAGAAATTCTAAGAGATTCTCTTTCCTTATTCGGGTACATAGTTATGAAGTTGCTGTGGTGTAGAGGTTCTGAGACTCTAGACACCAGTTCTCTATCCTAGTTCTTTATTAGAATCACCTGAGTAGTCGTAAAAATGACTAATGCTCAGACTGTGCTTCAGAACCGATAAGAATATCTGATGAGTGGGCCTGTATGTTAAAACAAAATTTGCAAGTGATTAGCATGCTCAGCCAAGGCTTCAGAACCCCTGTAAGTAAACAAATTAATTTATTAAACTCTTTTAGAACCACGCTCCTTTTCCTGTTAACCAAGTCTGTTGTCTGTTGAAATAAAAATTGTATTGTGAAAGTTCCCATGAATTGAAAATACTTTAAAATTGCCATAAAGACAAGATTAAATGTTAAGCAAATGAGGGCTTTCATCACTACAGTGTTTTAATTAAGCCTTGTGCTATTGGTAAGGTAGTGTTCATTTTTTAAGGACTAAGAGTAAAGATACCAATAATGCTTTTTTCTGTTGAGAATGTTTCTGTGAATTCTAGTTGTGTTTTCTTAACCCAATTTTTTTCTCTTTCCAACAGGGATTTTTTGCCAGGTGGTAGGAGAGATTATACAGTCCAAGTTCAGTTGAGGTGAGTTTGAAATTTTCTTGTTACTTTAATTTTATACTCGTAACTATATGTGTATAGTCCTGAATTTGTAAGTACATAAGCATGTTTGAGTACACTATTTAAGAGTTTTTCTTTTTTTTCTTTAATGCAGACTTTGCCTGGCAGAGACGAGTTGCCCTCAAGAAGATAACTATCCCAATAGTCTCTGTATAAAAGTAAATGGGAAGCTGTTTCCTTTGCCTGTAAGTTGCTTTTTATTCGCAAGGCTTTTGTATGTAAGTTTATTATAAATACTAACAAGGCCTAGAAATAGTGATCACTTAGTACCAATGAACAGTCCCAGCATTAAATACTGTTTTCCACTAGAGAGATTCATGGCTCCTTGGGGAAGTGGCTGATTCCGGGTTTGGGGGAGATGGAAAAGATGAGCTTGAAGCATCTTGTGCCAGGAAGCGAGGAAGCTGTGAAAGACTCTTAAGATCATATCAAACAGTAGCAGGGCAGGACCTGCACATGTAGGGCAGCATGTTGTAGTGGATGTCTGAGTGAGCTGGGCCTCAGCCATGGATGAGATGATGAAAGTTAGAGGCTGCTGAGAGCGACTGGACGTGGAGATTAAGGATTCTGAGCTTGAGCCTTGATGGTGCACACACTTGGGGGATGGATGCAGTGGTATTTGATTGACAACCTATTGTTTAAGTAGTGAAGTATTATATGGGCTTCAGCACCTGGGAGATACACACACACACACTCTCTCTCTCAGTGTGTATAGCCTGTTTCTGACCTGTTAGATAGCTCCAGACTCTTCAAATCCTGTTAGTCAAATCTTAATATAACAGTTAATTGTTGAACTGGACTATGTATCTGTCTCCACTGAGGTTTGGACTAAGTTACTAATTTGGTACAGCTGTGTGGAAGTAAAGCCTTAATCACAATAGTAGTAGAGCTTGGCCTGTTTTTCAAGCCCTACAGAGTGGATATGTATCTTAACTGAAGAAGTGCTGTGAGAAGAGTGATTCCACCGTTATGTTAAGCTGCCATTTCAGCAAAGCAGATACCATGTGACTGTTGAGATAGAGATGGGGCAGCTGTTTAGCATCCCTGCTGGGCACAAGACTTGTCTCTGGAATAAGTATATGCTCAACAGCTGTGAGCAGGCTGTACCGGGGCCAAGCGATTGTAGTTGAAGCCCAAAGTGAAGATGGCCCATGGCCAAGGCCGACCCTGCCAGTCAAAGATCGGACTTCTTGGTTGTCACGAGTCTCATTTCTCTCATACGTAGCCTGTGGATTTAGAGACCTGAGAAATAACATGTTTCATGCATTTTATAGGGCTTGAGCAATACTGCACCACTGCCTACTCTTTTTGAAAGATGTCTGTGAGGCTGAAATCATGAGCGAGAGTTTTCTGGGGATGAAAGGGGAAATTTCAGAGGCTGAGCAGATATGGTGGAGAGGAATGCTTACATGGCCTTGTGCATGTTCAAACCCAGGTGGGACATTTTGTCTCTTGGGTTTCTGGCTATTAGCAGCAATAGATCTCAGGAGCTGTCTTTTATCTGGATGGATCATATAGCGATCTAAACCAAGGGAAGAAGCAGCCTTACTTGGAGCTGAAGGATTCCACTGGGTGGCCAGATGTGTAGCAAAGGAAACCTGGGATTTTGGAATGATAGCACATTTTCCATTGCTTTTCATATCCAATTTTCTTTGTCCACAATGGGCTAAGATTTCTTTTGACCTTTGACTTTTATTGCTATTTAACTCTCTCATTCTCCTTGAAGAAATATCTAATTATGATGATCTTCTTGGTGTCTATAGACCCACCTTGAAGATCTATCCAGTATTGTATGTGCCAGTGCTGGGGGGTCGTGTCTGAAATGTGTGAGGCTCTACCTAAACTCTGGCATTGCTTCAGAAAATATGATAGTGACAGATGTATATACACGCGTTCCACACAACTTTCCAGGTGGACCAGTATTTTTGCTATAATATTTTCATCCATGAGATCTACAGCACCACTGTGAATAGCTCTGAATTTGTCATTCTTCCAGGACTTTTGAGAGAGAAGAAATTAGGCAGTTGAGCACTTCCTCTGGGACATTGTTACTCAGTCACTGCTGATTTCTTACCAGAAGCACTAACTAACCGCTGAGTACTTATACTAGGCTCTTTGTGAACACATCCGCTACTACGTGAAACACCCTTTGTCTGGTGAGTCTCGCACTCACCTCTGGAGCTAGAGTCCTGCAGTGGCTCCAGGAGCACTTATGAGGGAGGTGAAGAAAGGTGAGCATTAGGACAAAGGATTTCAAAACAGATTTCACAAACAGAAGGCAATGGGGTGATCGTGGGGGCAAGGGTGAACTTGCCTGACCCTAATAGGACCATCCCAAAGACCAGATGCCAGTCTTTCCCAGGTTTTTCGTCTTCAGCCCTGTGAACTCCTATGGAACAGTTGACATAAATTTACATGCAGCTGATGAAAAACTGCTGAGACGTCCCCTTGATCCACAATTGCTCTTGTTTGGGATAATGTAATATGGAGCCTTTACTAGCATGAAGCAGATTTATGAGAATCATGTGAGTGTACTGCTGCCTCAGAAGAAGTGAGCTCTTCACCACCATGGAGATCTTCAGGGACTTTGTTCCAATTGTAAGAAGCATCAACAGGCCACAAAGAAGTTCGACATGTGGTCCTTGCCCATGATCCTGGTTTATCATACAGCAGATCCTGGAGGAGTAAGTCATGGGATTTCCCATTAGAGCTCTGAATAAATTCGAATTTGTGTCTGGGAACAAGTGTTTATGTGTATGACCTTATTGCAGTATGCAGTCATTATGGATCCATGATGAACAAGAGTAAACTGAATGGGAAATGGTGTTACCTAGATAATAGCAATGTGTCCCTGGATTCTTAAGGGTCAGATAGTGATGAAAGCAGTTTATGTGCTGTTTTACCCACATCAAGATGCTGAGTTTTATAAGACACCTTTATGCCTTGATTTTTCCAGTCTCTTGATACAGGGATGACAGTAAGCAGTTCATAGCAGGACTTGTAGAACGATAAGTGCAGAGTGGACAGACACAAGTGAAACTGCCTCTGAGAATCTTCCCCACACCTCCACCTTTGACTCAAGCACTGCAAGCATCCACACTGACAGCCATATGAGAAAATTACATGTTTTTAGGGGCAGAAGAGAGAAAAATTCTTTGCTTGGAGAGTTATTTTGAGAGGCTGAATTATTTTTCCTTTTAAACAGATTTTGAGAAATTTATGTAAACCTGTGGAGCTGTAAGGTTGGGGTGTGGAGGTGGGTTGACATGGGGTAGTATTTCTTGGAAAGATTCCAAAGAATGGAGAGAATGTGTGCTTACAGTTCAGCTGACAAAGATCTCCTAAAGTATTTCCTCTCGGTGCAGCGGGAGACTTATTAGTACTAGTGCCATTGTCTCAATGTATTCTCTTTCTGAGTTTGTGGATTTCTTTTTCCTGATATATTATTTTTTTCCTGCATATATTAGTTACACCGACGGTCTGCCTCACAGTAAATCTGGCCTGAAGTAAAGTCAATATTTTCTTCTTTTGAAACACACATACACACCAATTTGAAGAGATTCCCTTGGCCTACGATGGGATAGTATTGGCATCTTAATAATAATACTTAGGTGAACTCAAAATTATCAAATATAGTGCTTCCCTGGTGGCGCAGTGGTTGAGAGTCCGCCTGCTGATGCAGGGGACACAGGTTCGTGCCCTGGTCCAGGAAGATCCTACATGCGGGAGAGGCTACGACAGTGAGAGGCCCGCGTACCGCAAAAAAAAAAAAAAAAAAAAAAAAAATATGAAATATATAAATGGGTTTATAATTATGCTAAAATAAGCCATTGGAGGTTACATCAACTCATTACTCTGAAAACTGGTTAAGGGAGAGAATCATTGATTTCAGAGTAACCAAATGTTGATGTGGTCAAGTTCTTTATGGAAAGATTTCAACTAATATAAGCAAAAGGAAGAATGGATTTAAAAACTTTTTTTGTAACCCGTAATCATATAATGGATCTAGGTAACCATCATCAATGGATACTAAAACCATTAGGTCAAAGCTGGATGCGGAACTTTATAGTGGAAGGATCAGGCCTACATCAGCTGAACTGATCAACCTTTACATCACTGAAAATGGGGCAAACAGACATTCTTTGCCTCATGATGTGGTACAATAGGAAGAACGTAACATTCCTTACGTAGTTTTTGTGCCTGAAAATTTGAACCTGAATTTGGTCAAGCCTGTACAACTAATTACCAGCTTAAAACATGGGAGTATCACACTTTCATACTGTGAGGAAGCAATCTGTCTAATACAGAAGAAGAGGTCATTCTTCAGGTCAGAAGCCCTGGGGTCTCCAACGACAACATCGGAAAAGGAGTAGAATTAGAGGCAGAGGGGTGGGAGAGAATAAAAATTATTCTTTAATATAGAATAAAGGAGACTTCGGAAACAACTGAGCACACTGTGAGGGTCAAGTTTGGATTCCGATTCAAACTATAAAAGAACATCATGTATACCAAACTATGTATGGATAAAGTAATGTGTCTGGGATACCTTATATAATAATCTGAGATGGGCGTAAAGACTGCTTATAAGTAAATTATTGAATTGGATGATAGGTATATGGGAATTTGTTATACTTTTTTTCCCTATTTTTGTATAGGTTTGAAAGTTTCAGTAATAAAAAGATAAAAGACGTCTCTGAGGCGGTTGAGAAATTGGATTATAAAGTAGATATTAGACAGTTTTTTTAAATTATGGTTAAATTAAGGTCGTGATACTGTCTTTTTTTTTTAAGGTCTTTTAAAGATGCATATAAAAGGATGGGTCAAATGGCATGTCTAGAACTTGCATTTAAATACTCGGGCAAAAATAAATGTGTATATGTGTGGGGTATGTATTTTGGGGGGGGTATTATGTATTTTGTGGTGGGCTCGGGTTGGGCCAGAGGCAAATGAAACAAGATTGGCAACGTGTTGATTATTGAAGTGGTTTGGTGGGTACTTTACTCTTCTTTCTACTCTTGTGTATGTTTGAAAATTTTTATAATACAAAGTAAAATAGTAAATATGTTGGTAATATTAAAGTAGTAATGGTAATTAGAAAATTAGGGGGAAAATGTTAAAGGAACAACACTGTCAACTTTTGTCAGAATTACAAGTACATGGGGTGTTGTCAGAGCATGTAACAGAAAAGGTTCTTTAGGTATATCTTTTATTGAAATGTTAGGTTGAGACTGATGAAAACATCTTTCAGTGGCTCTCCAGCAGCCTTTATTTAGAAAGCTTTAGGTTTACTCCAAAGGTCTCCTGTCAGATGAACTTAATTTTATTTTTGCTTTAGATATGGAAAATTGTTAGAAATATGTGAAGGCTCAGCGTTTACGGTTGACCCTTGAACGACATGGGTTTGAACTGCTCGGGTCCAAATACCGCGTTATTTTCAGTAGTGAATACTACAGTATTGCATGTGCCTCGGGTACAGAGGAACTGAATATTCAGAGGGCTGACTGTAAGTTATACTTGGATTTTCAACTGTGTGGAGGGTGAGTGCCCCAGCCCCCGAGTTGTTTAAGGGTCAACTGTATATCCTGTTCTCAATAATCAGGTAACTGATGGTTGACTGGAGGTGATACTGTTGGTCAGAGGGAGAATATAAGTATACAGATAACTCAGAATTACCAGTGAAATTAAACTAGTCATGTGGGGTAGAGAATAGATTTAAAATATTTTGGTGAATAAGACTAGTACCATATTTGGTTTTGAATTTGCTAACACCTCATTCTTATATGCTCTTTTATTCTCTTCCCTTCTATTGCTCTCTTCTGTCAAATTGACTAACAACATTGTTGCTGGGTGTCTCACATTCCAATTTACATAGTTTATTGTCTAGTTCAATGCTCTTTTATTCTCTTCCCTTCTATTGCTCTCTTCTGTCAAATTGACTAACAACATTGTTGCTGGGTGTCTCACATTCCAATTTACATAGTTTATTGTCTAACTAGTTCATGAGTTTTTATCATTTTGGCACACCCTGTGCCATTATTTTTATTTGGTTAACGTACTAGTGGACATACCAGAAGACAGAATTGTCTTTCAGGCCCAAAACAGGCAAAACAAAGGTTTCATTCACAATTACCCAGATATTGGTGTTGATAATGCCTTGTGTGTGTTGCTCATTGAACCAATTCCTAGTCTTTATAAGAGGACTTTGTTATGAGTTTGCTTCTTTGTTTTATTTCACTTGAACAACTTTAGATGGGCATAATCCTCCTCTACACACACACACGCACACACAATTTCCCTTTTCCATAGTGTAATGAAAGTTATTTTCATTCTTCTCTTTGTCTTCTATTCCTCTGCTCAGACAGTTCTCAATGATTTTCAAAGTCTTGTTGCAAGTTGTAGATTACAAGTTATCATGGGAATTCACACTTAATAATTACTATCCTACCTCCTACAAGGCAGCGAAAGGTGTTCCCTAGTGTGATAGACTGTTTTCCTAGGCTCTGCTGTGTGATACCACCAAAACTGTGTCTCATTTTTACCAAGGTGCATAGTTTTGACATCTTTAAAATCCAGAGGTGTCTTAACAGTTTCTGATGATCAGGTGGCAGCTGTAATGCATTGTTGTTGCCTGCACTTGTACAACCCTGATGTTATTATTCCCATGGCATGACTGGTTAACTGCCCTTCATCGGTTTTTCAGTCAACAAATGACTTGAGAACATTTCAAGGAAGGTTCGTGAATCCTGGCTGTTATTTGAAATTTTTGTTCTCTTAATATCCAGGGTGTGTCAGCATTAACACTTGCAGTTAGTCTGAGGGTGTCAGTGACTTGCAAGGAAATCTGAGAGATATTTGTGGAGTAGAATATAATTTTAAGAAGTATTTTTATCTTGAGCTCTTGGTGGCATATAGGAGAGTATCATGTGGAAAACATATGCATTGATGACAGTGAAAAAACGATTCAAAAGATTCATCTGTGGGCTTCCCTGGTGGCGCAGTGGTTGCGCGTCCGCCTGCCGATGCAGGGGAACCGGGTTCGCGCCCCGGTCTGGGAGGATCCCACATGCCGCGGAGCGGCTGGGCCCGTGAGCCATGGCCGCTGAGCCTGCGCGTCCGGAGCCTGTGCTCCGCAACGGGAGAGGCCACTGCAGTGAGAGGCCCGCGTACCACCAAAAAAAAAAAAAAAAAAGATTCATCTGTATATCCTGTATATATGTTAGCCAGTTCATTTTGCTTATGTTTTCTTGATATGTATGCAGGAAAAAAAGTACATTAGGTTGTATCATTAACTTACTTACTGTTTTTTCCTTCTCAGTGGTACATAAATTGCATCATTGGCATCTTAGAGTCAATGAAATATGGTGTGTGCTTTTCAATACGTAGATGTTTTCGCAGTTAAGAAATTTTAATTTTCTAAAAAATATATTGGTTTTGAAAATCAGAAACTGAAAAGGCCTGTGGTAATTGAATTGCATGTACTGTGAAATCAAAAGTGAGACTGTTTACTATTTAAAACAAATAATTACTAGAAAAAGTAGAAAAATATATAAGTAGCGGTTTTATTATAGCCATCAAGCTAATTCAATGCCAGTTGAAATATTGGTTATTCTTTTTTGTTAACGTGACCTGGTTTTAAAGATGGCAATCTCTGTTCTACTCGGAGAGAGGACAGTGGAGAGCTTTTTTATTACTCAGAAGATTTTAATAATTGCTTTGAAATTCACTGACTTTACTTTTTTTTTTAATTTCCAGAATTCGTTTTCCCTCCCTCACCCCTAGAGCTCCTGAGATGAATCAGTATAAAGAGGTGCAACTTTATTGTTTAAAAAAAGGAAAAAAATTCATAGTATGGCAAGATCTCAGCATCTTTAATTTTAGTGGAACATGGATTTTTTGTTGTATTTTTCTGGATTTGTGAAATATTTTGTAACATTTTTAGAAGGTCATTTTCCTTGGATTGGTGACCCTAGGGTGAGGACTATGTGATTTCCAGGATAAAATAAAAGTAATTAAGTGTGACTGAAATTAGGCAAGATACTGTACTCGTCTTGGAGAAAATGTTTGCTCCTCTACAGAGAATTTAAAATTATTTTTCTTTCTTGGTTATAGGGCTATGCACCACCACCTAAAAATGGGATTGAACAGAAGCGCCCTGGACGCCCTTTGAATATTACATCTTTAGTTAGATTATCCTCAGCTGTGCCAAACCAGATTTCCATTTCTTGGGCGTCAGAAATTGGAAAGGTAAAGATTCTTTTCTCTGGGCAGCATGAAAGTGTTCCCACTAGGTGTTGATTTACTTTGTTTTTTCTTAGGCTACTAGCTCCAGCTCATTCAGTTTTCTGTTTGTAACCCCCAAAAGCAGTAATTTTCAGTTCAGGGTAGAGATGTAGAGATTTTCAAGGTTAAAACTTTAAGGTTTCCTGAGTATCATCTCTTTATTTTCTTAGAAAGGAAATAAGTATCATTACAGTATTTCTTAAGTTAATGGTTAATCACAATTGTGTTTATGTGTGTTTAAGTAGTATTTCAAGAAACTGGGAATTTGGGGTAATGTTATATATTTTTAAAGAGGAACAAAGAAAGCTTTCTCAGGCTTTGGAGAAGATCAATATTTGGTTAAAATGTACTCATGTTGTGATTAGAAATAATCTGTTCCAGCCTTTATATGAACAGCTGATACTTCAAATAACATGTGGGCATCCATATGAAAATATTTACTTAGATTTATATTATTTCCTCTGTATTTTTAAGTTGATAAACCTGGGTTTCTGCTGATGCTTAGTCTCAAAATGCATTTTGTCAATTATGAGATACTGATTAATACAAGGGATTTCCATTTTAGAACTGCTTGTTTATATAACTGAAATAATAGAATGGCAAGAGATTTCAGTTAACTTCTGAACATCAGCTTTAATGTTGCTGTTTCATAGAAATAAAGGATAGTATTCCTCTTTGTGGATGGAGAAGTTGAGTCATGTTTGTAGCCAGAATTATTTGGTTTTATCACCAAGGTAATTGCAGAGCTGGATATAAAGAATATTTTTGTATTGACTGTACAGACATAAGGATCTCTTTAATGATTGTTCTCTTGAGCTCTCATTTCTGAATTTTTACTCTAACTTTTTTATCATAAGACACTGATCCCTAATATTTTTTCTTTGTGTGAACTGAATGTACAGTGGTAAACCACTGGATAAGGATTTGGGAAATCTTGGCTTAGTCCCAAGTTGGCAAATTGCTTGATTTTGGCCAAATTGCTTAATTCCCTGAGGCCTGCTTATTATAAAGAATAAATAAAATCTCGAGAATGGGTGTTATATGCAAATATAAGGGACATTGTTAACTGAGCAAGTATTAATGCTTTAAAGCTTAGTGAGAGGAATTTGAACAGAAGAGTAGGGTATCTTTTTGAAATGATTATGAACTTACAGATTTTTTGAGTAAAAGATTGCAGACATTGAATGCCTGACAGGTGTGGGGTTTTTTTTGCCACATAATGGGAATAATATTCTTTCCTTGTAATTATAATGATTAATTGACTTAAATTTGCACACTGTAGTGGGTATTCAGATATTTGAAAGGACTGTTACAGGACATTAAAAATGATATTTAAAGTATTTGGTTTGGCAACTTTTAAAAGTATTTTGTTTATTGTAGAATTGATTGAATGAATGAATGTAATGAAATGGTAAAGTAGGTTTTTAGCATTTAGGTAAAATTGTATATCATCTCTTCATAGCTTTATAAATAGCTAATGAAAGTTCCTTTGTGCCAGATCTAAGAGAGTATAGGATTGGATGCTATTATTTTCTGGCCCTGTCTTTTTGATTTTTATAGTTTCTTCATGTGTCTTATGTACTATAGTAGCTTCCCCTTCCCTAGTAAAATGCCCTAGTAAAATGTTTGGGAACAGGAATTGTCAGATTTTTTTCTCAAAAGAAAGCTGACTTGGGGTTCATATGAGTGATTTGCCTAAAGCCATGTAGCAAGTGTCTGCCAGAATTAGAACTGTGGAACTCTGGATGTGAAATGTTAATTTAGACCACAGGTGTTTGAACTTTGTTTCTGCAGTGGAACTCATTTTTCAATGAATATATTATGAGAGCCCCGTTACATAAAAACAGAAAATTCTAGTTAGAAGTGGGCATGGGAGAGTGCATTCTCATTTATACCAAGGTGGCCCCTAAAGCACCAGTTTTGCTAAGTTAGAAACACAGTTTGAAAACCACTGATCTGAGCCATTTTATCTTTTACATAGATGTTTTAAAGTTATAAGTGATTGAGAAATATCTCAATCACTGAGATGATGAAGCGTTTATCTTCCCTAAAGTAGCTGAGTTGATTTTGTTCCCTTCCCAGTCATTGACCGTCCTGTGGAAGTTATTTTGAATGTTATTTTTAGAAAGCAGAGCTTCTTAGACAAGTGTTTTATGTAAATAGACTATTATCTCTCGTCTTTAATACAGATTATCTTTCTTTGTAGAATTACTCCATGTCTGTATATCTTGTACGACAGCTCACATCAGCCATGTTATTACAGAGATTAAAAATGAAAGGTATTAGAAACCCTGATCATTCCAGAGCACTAAGTAAGTAATGTTTGTAAGACTGAGCATATGAGATGCTTTCAATGGAAATTTTAAAAGCCTCACATATACCTCCATACAGGAACAATTTGGGAACAATTATTAGAAACCTAAAATGAATTATGAATTAAAAATACTCTAAGAATGGAGCCCTATCTTCTCTTAGAAACCACTCCCAAGAGGATTAATTTTAAATCTCAACTAATCTGATTTTTCACCTTTTCATAAGAAGTTATTTAAGTAAATGTCAGGTTGATGGCAGTTTTGATGCCTACGTTGACTTGAGAATAGGAATTCAAGTCTTCAAAACCTCCGGTGTGTAGTGTGATCTACATTTAAAAACTTCTAACTAAAAAAGGTCTTTTTGCAAAAGAAATGTTGATATCCATCAACAATAATATTTGCCTTCTGAGATGTTTTATTTTGTACTTTGCTTTCCTACTGTATAATAATAGGCAGAGAAAAAAAAGTCTTAACCCAAACTGTAAATAATTCAGTTCAGTAATTGAAGTTAATTGAACAAGACATTTTTTGGGGGGGGAAAGAGAATATTTTTCTCCCAGTTACCTCCCATTATCACTGAATGAACCAGAAAGGAGAAGGGGATCTATAGGTTGAAAAGGGAACCAAGTAGGGCTGTTGAAATGGTATTTTGTTTCTTATACTCAAGCCATTCCTCATCTCAAACAGTACAGTATTGATCTTCCTGCCTAGAGCTGAAAGCCATGGAAGCTCTTCCATAGTTTTTTTTTACCCCACTCAGGTTCCACTGTCTCTACTTCCAGTCCTGTTCTCCCTATCGTGGTGTTGAGCATTAGGCATCTGAAGGCGGTGTATGTCTTCATTAGCGTGTATAGACAATAACTTGTATACATTACGTGATGATTAAGATCACAGACATTCCCACATCCATAGTAGTTTTCAATAGTTAAAGGAAGTGTAAGAATGTTTTACCTTTTCTGTTTACTAATTTAACAATTGTTGGAAATTACCAGTACTCCCAAATTAAAAACAGTCATGAATGTGTTTTAGAAAAGCATTGAAGCTCAGAGGATAGCTGCCTTCCAAGTTCCTTTCCTAATTGTTGTATTGTTCTTTAGTCTTAAACAGCTTTCTGCTTTGAAACTCTTCCCTCACCTGCAATTTTACTTTTAAAAAGAAATTTTAAAAATTCAATTAAACATGTCATCTAAAGTTTGTAATTCTTTAACCTAATACTGGAAGTATGGTTGTGTTTTCAATACATTAATACTTAACATTTTGTTTGTTTTGTTTTGTTTTTGTAGTTTCTTGATCTATTTGAAGTGTTTGGGAAACTATATAAGATGATATATATATATATTTCTATAATTCTGTTCATATGTGACAATTAATTTTTTAAACTGTGTTTTTATTATTGATTTTCTCTCCTAAAGTTAAAGAAAAACTTACTGCGGATCCTGATAGTGAAATTGCTACCACTAGCCTTCGGGTGTCCTTGATGTGCCCTGTAAGTAAAGCAACAAAACATTCTGGGGCATCTTACTTTTTATAAATTACTAATTTTCCTATAAAAGTAAGTATGTGAATGAATGGTATATTACAGAATTTTGAACTTTTTTCGTTTTCCCATTCAGGGATCTTCATGGTTAAGCATTATAATTCCAAAGAACGCAAACGTTCTTCAGGCAATGACTAAGCAGGAAGAGATGTAAAAGGATATTGCATCAAAGCGGAAAGAGAGCTTTAGGTTCAGAATAATCTGTCACTGTTAATCCACAGCTAATACTGAACATATCTAGAGAGTTGGCTCCTTTTATCAGAATATAAACGGTATTGAAAAATAGCAGTAAAGTTATTAGGACCTAATAAATGCTAATTGATAGGCGAGGTCAGGAATAGTGGTTGAAGGCTTCTTTAAAATCACTACTCTTGGAGGGGACCCTTTCCAGATGAGAGGAACTTTATGAGAAAAGTATGGAATTGGGAATTATAATATAGTTGCTGGGGGGAGGCATTTGGTGACCAGCTACTGTTGTGAGAAACATACAGTTTTTTAAATGGAAAGAGAATTGTGTCAGAGAAGGGAATAATTTGTTGAGTTCCTATTATGTGCTCCTTATATTGTCTTATTAGCAAGCCTGTATGGAATTGTTCCCATTTTGCAGATGAGGAACCTGAGACTGAAAGGGGTTGGCTAACCCAAATCACACAGTTTGTAGTAGAACAGGTCTATAAATTTTGGTCTTCTGACATTATTCCAGTTCTCTTATAAGACAATGTACCATATTGCCACATGGGGCCAAAAATATAAATATCCTGATTATAAGTCTACCTCTCTATTTGGGAAAGCAGATATCTTTCTTTCTAAAGCTTTATTATTTATTATCATTAACTTTAACTTACCTTTATTGAAAAGGGATAGACTTAACATGAAATTGGGATTGCTTCGAAATCTGAAACGTGTGTTTATGAAACACAGAGAAGGTCTGCAGGAGGACATTAATGCCCTGAGGTGGTGGCAGGGTCCCTAGAGGGGCTTGGGACCTCCTCTACTCACAAGCTGGGCATGAGTTCACTTGAGTTCATTTCTTCACAGTACCTTTTCCTCTTTCTCATGTTAAGATTGATATTAAATTGGAACACAAGAAATTGCCATTTTGTTGGTCAAAAACAGTTTGGATATTGGAAGTTTCTTATGGTTTAACTCTAGTATATTCAGCAAATGTTCATTGCTGGCTGTATTCTAAGCACAGCCACTATTTGGGAAGGGAACTCACGTCACCTTTTTGTTTTAGTATGTCAGACTATTCTGTCGGGAAGAAAGTGCTTCTACACAATTTACCTAAGGAGTTGTACAGTTTGCACAGTTCCATTTTCTGTAAGTCTTACTGTCTTGGAACTGGTTTTTAAATTTTTTTTCCATTTTTTCCTTCAAACACTGTGCTGTTCTACATGACAACAACCAAAACAAAACAATAACCAAACTGTTGGATTCTTGGACATTCAAAATAGTGAAAGTGGTATATTGGCATGGTTAGGATTTCTTCTATAAAAGAATAGGGAATAATAGTTCCTTTCACATGTGTCAATTTTAATAAAACTGACAGTTTTAAGAAAATTAACATTTCAATTATTTAAAGAAATGAAGTATCAAGATTCTCTTTTAAGTTCATTAAATGTTTTCTTTCTCTGCTTACAAGTGAAAACAGATCTGTTTCTGAGACTGTCTTTTGAGCTTTCCTCAGTATTCATCCCACCTGATTTTTTCAGAGCACTTTCTAAGAAAAGAGTGAATGGTACTCTTCAGACTATACTAGTGTTAACCTAACGTTGGGTTGCTAACTATAGGATGTGATCTGTGTTATCAGAAAACCAAACACAGGTGTTTTGATCAAATTTAACAGATAGATGACAGAAGTTAGATGATGAAAGTAGTTTCAGAGGCAGAGATAATACTAGTATCAGTTGAAGATAGAAGAATGGAGGGAGTATAGCCAGCTGACTGTGGAAATAACACAGGATCTGGGATGGTGATGGGAAACGGAGAAGAAAAAAAGGATCATAGGTGTTTGGAAGGATAAGTGGTGAACCATGGGTTAATTAGGCAAAAATGAGAGAAAATGATAGCTTAAGGTGGTGGGAGAAATGTTCTATTTCACAATATGGTTTGTAAAGTGATTTGAAGTAGACATGAATCTGGATAGTGAGAGCACAGTTCAAAACCTCTGTCCTTGGGACCTAAGGAAGGTAATTTTACAACAGCTGTTGAAGAGGGATCTGATTGAGTGTGTATAATTAAATTTTTGAACACAGTGTCTGAATTTTAAATAGGAGTTCCATCTTAGTGATATTAGCTAGTGATTTTTGGACTGTCCTGCAGAGGTAGGCTAGGTGGGTGCCCCAGGATAGAAAAGAAAAATAGGTTTGATTTTATGTCTTGTTTGATTCACTCAAGTTTTTTTTAAAAAGGTACCGCTTCTACAAATAGTTTGGAACCACTGATTTGAGCCATTTTTGCTTATACCTACTCTTTCTTTAGACAGATACTAATTAGTCTATAATGAAGTAAAAATCAATTTAGATACTACCTGCTTAATATTTGATTAATAAAAAGCTGCATTACAGTGTTAGATACCATTTTATTCATAAAATCAATACATTTCAAAACAGTGCCATCATCTGACTAAATAGAATTCAGCACATTCAAATCTTTTTTTATTAACATTACATAATCAGTATTAGGAAATCGGTCAGATTTTGCCAATTAGTAATAAATGCTTTTTTAACTTGGGAAATGCTCATTAGCTCTTGTAAGACACTAGAGTAGCATTAAATTTAGGATCAGCAACTTTTGTAGTCCTGAATGTTTTTGTTTCTTTATGCTATGGAAATTCTAAAGCAGTTACAGGAGAGATGAGAATGGTGTAGAAGAGGAAGAAAAAGAAAAAAGCAGCAGATTGCAAATTGTGGCCCAGGGGTACCTGGGGATCCCTGACACTCTTTGAAGAGGTCCAGAAAGTCAAAACTATTTTTATAACAATACTAGGACACAATTTGTCCCTTTCTTGCTCTTATTCTCTCGTGAGTAGACAGTGATATTTGATAGGGGTTACCTGACGGGGGCTGATGTCATTGCTCTGACGGCGGATGGAATGTGTACTTGTGTATTCTTGTGTTTTAAAAATGAAGTGTTCTGAAGTATATACCTTGGTGTTTAAAAGAAAATACTTTTTAAAGCAACTTTCATCTTCTGGGATTTACTTTTTAAACCTTCCATCGCCTGTATTGACTGCATGTGCCAGGCCCCTAGAAATTAGTATGTTCAACTGAACCAACTTGATGGGAGTCACTGTCCATACATAGGGCTTGTTTTCCAAAGAAAAGTGTTGTTGAGAGTAGCAAAATTATAAGCCTATCTAGGCATGTTGTAAAGCTGTTTGAAAAGTGACTTGGAGCAAGTTTTGTGAATGGAGACGTAGTGCTCAAGTCACATTCTGCTTTAAAAGTTGTAACAAATAAAGATAAATTAAAAAGAAAAAAATGTCTCTTAATTTCTAATACAATAAATATTGGTAAATACAACTTACATACATATAAGCTCTTGGAGGTTCTCAGTTTTGAAGAGTGTAAAGGGATTCTGAAACCAAAAGTTTGAGAACTGGTTGCCTAAAAAAACCATAGTAGGTTGAGTTAGATAGAGCATTAGTTTAAAGAAACAAATCCAAAAAATTGACAAATAATACCTACTTTATTATACAGTTGTTCAAATAAACAAAAGAGAAAATTTTAAATGACTAAAACCTATTCAGAAGTAACATTTTAAATAATATGATATCTATCTTTCTAGATTTCACTCTGTTTATAATCATGTGTATGTTTATTGGAAAAAACTGTATTGTGCTATATATACTGTTCAGTGGTTTACTGTTTTTAAATTAACGGTATATCTTAAATATTTTAATATGTCTAGATCTAATTTTAACCACTCTAGGTATTTTGTTGAATTGGTATGCTACAGCTTATTTTTTTCCAACCTTTTTTTTAGTGATTATTTGGGTTGTTTCCAAACATGGATTAGGTAAAAAAACAATGATAGAAAATTCCTAAATAAAACACTAGCCAGTAGAATCCAGTACTCTTTTTCAAGGATAATATGTGATAACAAAGGGATGCCTCTTAGGAATGCAAGTATAGTTTTATATTAGAAAATCTGTTGAAATTATCTATAATAATAATTTAAAAAAAAATCCTCTGATCATCTCATTAGGTGCTAAATAGATATTTAGTCAACATCCATTCCTATAGAACAAAAACTCTTAGCAAAGTAGGAAAAGGTAGATAAGTAAAACCAAAACCTACCACCATGTATAATGTAAAACTAGGAACGTCTTTATGAAAGTGAAAAACATTTGGATTTGTGTTATAGCTCTAGCAACTGCATCTTAGTGATTGTATTGTTTTTAGCCTCTTGTAGCCTCAGCATCTTCATTTCGGAAGTAGAAATATAGATACTAGTCCTTTTGGAGTCATGGGGTTATTATGAGAATTGTATGAAATTTACATAAAAGTCTTTAGCATGCTGTAAGATTCTACATTACTTAAGGGATAATTCGTTATTAAAGGAAGGGAAAATATAGAGGCAAATATCATAGAAGAGAAATTGCCTCACATTCTTTTTTTTTTTTTTTTTTTTTTTTTGCGGTACGCGGGCCTCTCACTGTTGTGGCCTCTCCCGTTGTGGAGCACAGGCTCCGGACGCGCAGGCCCAGCGGCCATGGCTCATGGGCCCAGCCGCTCCGCGGCATGTGGGATCTTTCCAGACCGGGGCACGAACCCGCGTCCCCTGCATCGGCAGGCGGACTCTCAACCACTGCGCCACCAGGGAAGCCCGCCTCACATTCTTTTCTCACTTTTTTTCCATCTTAAATAGTTAAATTGTGCTATATACTTGGCATGAATCACTATAACTTCCAAAATCTCTTTTAGAATACTAGACACTTAGAGGTAGTATGGACTCTGGAGTTAGAGCATCTGTGTTCAAATATTGACTCTGCCACTTTCTAACTTTGTAATGTTAGTCAAGTTAGTTAGCTTCTTTTTGCCTGTTTCCTCATTATAAAATGGGAATGATAATATATATCAACTGTATAGTGTAGTTGTTAGGTTAAAATGTAAAGTGTCACGAAGATTAATGTAAAGTATTCAACGTGATACCTTACATGTAGGTACAACTATATAAGCGTTAGTTACTGCTATAATGATGAGTTGGACAATTATTTTCTTTTTAAATTATAAAATAACCAAATGTTCATTTTAGCAGAAAGAAATTACAGATAAACCAAAAGAAAAAAAAAAGGAACATTCTAAAAATCCTACCCCTCAGGCAGAGTTAACAGTGTTATAGTTAGCTGTGACTTCTTCTAGACTTTATAGTGCAAATAAAGAAGTCTTTCCTTCTTCCTTTTCTTTCTTTGTGCCCTTTACCCACTCTCTCCATTCATTCTACCATCTGGTTGACAAATACCGAGCATAGGCTGCATGCTTGGTACTGTGTTGTGACATTTGGATTACAGTGGTGAACAGTGACATAGACCTTGTGGGGCTTAGAGTGTAGTGGGAGAAACAGATTTTCTATCAGAATAAGAGAGCTGGTTATAAACTGAGATCTTTTCTGTAAAGGGAGTATACAGGGAGGTTCAAAAGGCTGGACAGAAAAACTTGATCTAATCTAATCTGGATGTTATACACGTCTTGATGTTGGTATTCCTCTACCAATTGGAATAAGAATTGAACAGAGTACTAGGTTATATGAGTATATTGAAACATCAACATATGTGCTTATACAAAAGTGAAAAAAAGGTATAGAAAAACGTATTTGCAATTCATATCACATACATGAGGCTGATTAATATAGATAACCAAAGATAAATAACCAAGTGGAAAATGAGAAAAGGTTATGAATAGACAGTTCTTGGAAACACAAATGACCCTTAGAAGTAAAAAAAAAAAAAGCAGCAGCAGTTCAACTTCGCTTATAAGAGAAGTGTATTCCAAAACTACAATGGGGTACTTTTCACCTATCAGACTGGCAGAGGTCAAAGTATTCAATAGCGCTATATTGACAAGGTCGAGGGGAACCAAGCTCATTATTACATGTATATGTGTAAATCAGTAGGTAACCTCTGTGGAAGATAGTTTGTCATTGTGACAAAAATCACACAGTTTTTCTTTGACTCAAAAAGCTTATTACTTTTAGGAACTTATCCCATAGCTATTTATTGCAATGTTATTTGTAGTGATGAGATTGGAGACAGTTTAAATGTAAGTACAGAATTTTGTGAATTGCATGCCACCATATCTGGGAAAATGTTTTTTAAAATACACATTTGATTATGCATAGAACATCTGTGAAAGGACATGCAAGAGGTGGATAACAGTGGTTCTCTCTAAATAGGGGAAGAGATAAGAAAGAGACATGTTTTCATTGTCTGTATATCTTTTCCTACCTGTGAATTTACAAATTTTACCTACTTTCAAAAAGTGAGATGGTCTTTTAAAAATTATAGGTCCTTCAGTGAATACAAATAAAATATATAGCAATCTTGATGGAAATAAATTCTGGTTTTAGTTTCTTTTTCATTTTGTTAGTCTCGTATGACTTCTTCACATTTTTATGACTTTTGAGGCTTTGTTCTCTTTTCTGAAATGATTTCCCATGTTGTCTTCCCTGTCCTATAGTTAGGAAAAATGAGACTGACAATCCCATGCCGTGCAGTGACTTGTACACATCTACAGTGCTTTGATGCTGCCCTTTATCTGCAAATGAATGAGAAGAAGCCCACCTGGATTTGTCCTGTGTGTGACAAAAAAGCTGCCTATGAAAGTCTAATTTTAGACGGGTAAGTATATCCCAACATAATACTTAATTATACTTAATCTTATTTCTAAACTGTAGTTAGTGGCCCTTTTATCTTTATAATATTATTTGTGTTGGGGACAAGAGAGTGAGTAGTTTCCTTTCCTTTTTGCTTTTCATGATCATATTTCATTGTCCATAGGAAAGGGTAAAATCCACTTAGTGATGTCATTTTGCTTACCTAGAACTTCTTGAAGAGCAACCAGGTCTGTGTAAAACCACAGAGCAAGTGGTAGGGTAGATAGAGTTGTGTTATGCAGCTGGTAAGTTTAAAACTAGAATTCACTTCCAGGTTTTTCTGACTCTGGAGCCCAAACTCTTAAGCGTTATCTCTCATGTCATATTGCGTATGTCAGAATTAAGGAAAATGATATAAACTAATTATTAGTAAATGAGGTACCCTTTTTTTCCTGTAACACTGTTTAAAAAAATTGCATATATCATCCATGCACCCCTATTAACATTTAGGAAATACAGTTAATGAAAAGATTAAAATAAAATCAACATACCACCCTATGGTGATGATTTTGTTATTGATGTATTAAAAAGATTGAAATCACTCTTTGCATAATGTTGTGTATATACATCATGATTTTCACTCTATAGAGTGAAAAATATCCTAGATCTTTAAAGATACTTTGGCATTTTTTTCAGTTTGAAAAGAGTATTACTGTAGAGAGGAATGAGACAATGAAGAGTGATGGGACTTTTTTCCTCTGTAAACTTTTACTTTTTAACTTACTTTGAAATAATTTCAAACTTAGCAAGAAGTTGCACAGTAGCATAATGTGTTAGTTGTTAACATTCTGCCATATTTGTTTTGTCACATTCCCTCTTAATGTGTAGGTATTTTTGGTGTGTGCATGTGTGTATATAGAGAGAAAGCGATGATGTTTATTACTATTTTCAGAAACCTTTTGAACCATTTGAGAACTAAGTTGCATATGTCATGTCCCTTTGCCCATTAATATTTTAGGGTGTGTTTCCTAGATACTTGATGTTCCATTGTGGGTACACTACTAATCATTTAAGCGTTTTTTTTTTGTTGTTTGTTTGTTTGTTTTTCCTATTGGGTTGGCCAAAAAGTTCCATAAGATCTTACAGAAAAACCCAAACAAACTTTTTAGCCAACCCAATATTATTGCCTGCATGGTTGCCACTCTTTCTATTTTACGTTGTGATATGAACATTTTTGAAGTTTTTGTTTGCTCGTTTATGTCTATGGGTTTTTCCTTAAGCTCTTAGAAATTGAAATGCTGAATAAAAGAGAATATATAATTTTAAGACTTTTACTGTTTATTACTAAGATGCCTCCCAGGTGGAGTAAACGGTTTTACTCTCCTAGTTGTCATTTCACTCTCCTGCCAGTAGTGTATTGGAAGCCCACTTCTCAGTCTTCTTACCAAGCTTATAATATTAAATCTTATTTTTAAAATGCCTTGACTAGTTTCCTAGTTGAAAAGATATCTTATTGTTTTGATTTTTGTTTATTGTATTGTAAGAATTATCAGTTATCAATAATTATCAATTATTATCTTCATCCATATATTGGTTGTTGTAATACTTTTTATGAATTGCCTCTTAATGTTTTTTTTCCTGTGTGGTTCATCTTTTTCTTACTGACTTATAAGTGCTCATTATATACTGGGGATATTAATTTCTCTGTTTACATGTGCTAAATATATTTTCCCAGTTTGCCTTCTGATTGTATTGTGACATTTTTCTCATTCAGAAACTTAAAATTTTTATTCCATCAAGTCTGTCTCTTCATTTTGGTTTTCTGTCTTTAATGTGTTTTAGAAAGTCCCAGAGATTTTATATGAGCATTCACTTGTTTTTTTGTCAGGTACTTTTAAGATTTCATTTTTTTTTCCCCTCCATTCATGCAGTTCTTTATTCCATCATGCATTCCTTCATGAACTTATTCAATATAATACTTATTAAATACTGGCTGTGTGTCAGATACTAGATCTAAAATGGTAAACAGAGCACTTCCAGAGTGGGAGACAGTAAAGAACTGCATATTGTGTTAAGTGCTATGAAGGTAAAGGATGGAACTATGTGAAAAAATTGGGGATGGGGAGAAACTTTAGGGTAGCGAATAGGTGATCCCATTACTCCACCCTTCCACCTGAAAGTTGGTCAGTAATCTCACCAACACTTAATGAATAATCTCTCCCGTGGGCTTAAGACACTGCCTCCATCATTTAAAACATTTTTTGTACTCAGTGTCATTTCTGAACTGGTATTTGTGCCATTGATCAAAGTATTGGTAAGTACAAAACTATTTTAATTATTGGATTTCTGTTATTCATTAATATCTCTTAGGCCATATGTTTCAGAATTTTCTTGACTGTTAATACAGTTTGCCATATTCACTTGAATAAAAGCATCCTTAAATTACACAAAGAAATCCTGTTTGGATTTTGATTGGAATTATGTTTTTCTTATAATTAGGGAAAATACATATTTAAAGTATTACATATTCTAATGAAGGTAGCATTTTTCCTTATTTGTTTTTATCAGTTTTATCGAGGTATAAGAAATGCCCATATTTAATGTGTACAATTTGGTACATTTTGACCCAGTACACACCTGTGATATCATTACAATAAGATAATATATCTGTCCTACCTAAAGTTTTCTCATGTATCTTTCTAATCTCTTCCTTTCACTGTATCCTCAGTCAAACACTGATATGCTTTCTGTTTCTACAGATTGTTTTGGATTTTCTAGAATTTTGTATGAATAGAATCATAAAGTGTCTGCTTCCTTTGTCTAACTTATTTTTATTCAGTATGCTTGCTTTGAGATTTGTCCACGTTGCTGCATGTACCAATAGTTTGTTCGTTTTTATTCCTGAATGCATTCCATTGTAGAGATATCCCACAGTTTATCAATTCACTTGTTTATGCGTTCCTTCTGGTTTTGGGTTCTTGCAAATAAAGCTGCTTAGAACATTCATGTCCAAGTCTTTGTGTGGACTGATGTTTTAATTTATCTGGGGTAAGTACTTATGAGTGGAATCCCTGGTCACATAGTAGGTGTATGCTTAATTTTTTAATAAATTACCAAACTGATTTCCAAAGTGGTTGTACTCTTTTATATTCCCACTAGCAGTATATGAGAGTTCCAGTTGCTCCACATTCTCATCAACATTTGGTATGGTTAGTTTTTTTTAATTTTAGACATTCTAGTGGTATATGGTGGTACCCCATTGTGGATTTAATTTGCATTTCCCTTATGACTGTATTGAACATCTTCTTGTACGTTTATTTGCCATCTGTGTGTCATCTTTGGTGAAGTGACTGCTTAAACTTTTGCCCGTTTTTCAGTTGGGTTGTTTGTTTTTCATATTACTGAGTTTTGATAGTTCTTTATATATTATGGATGTAAGTCTGTTATCAGATCTGTAGTTCGCTAATGTTTTCTGCCATTTCCTCTTTTCAGTCTCTTAATAGTGTCTTTCAAAGAGAAAAAGTTCTTGGATTAAGGCCAGATTATCAAGGCTTTCTTTTATGTACTGTGCTTTTGATATCATATTAAGACATTTTTTCCTAACCTAAGGTCACAAAAATTTTCTCCTTGCTCTCTTTAGAAGTTCTATAGTTTAATTTTATACTTAGATCTGTTATCTACTTCAAGTTAATTTTTGTATATGGTGTGAAATAAGAAGCAAGGTTTTAGCTTCATTTTTTGTTTTTGGCATATGGTCATGCAGTTGTTCTGCCACATTGGTGAAAAGATTGTATTTTCCTCATTGAATTGCCTTTGCACCTTCTTTTCAAAAATCAGTTGGCCATGTATATGTGGATTTATCTCTGAACTTTATTCTGTTCCATTGATTTGTCTATATTTATGTCAGTACTGCACTGTCTGGAAATCAGGGTAACGTGGGACTTCTAACTTCATTCTTTTTCAAAATTATTTGGACAATTATAGATCTTTTGCATTTCATTGCATATTTTAGAATCAGCTTGTCAATTAGAAAACAAATCTGGGTTTTTGATTTGTATAATGTTGAATCTATAGATAAGTTAAGGGTGAGTTCACAATATTTAGTCTTCTGATCCATGAACATGATATATATCTATTTAGTTAATTAGGTCTCAGTATGTTTGGTAGTTTTCAGTATAGAGGTCTTGTATGCTTTATGTCAGATGTATCCCATTTCTCATGTGATATTGTTTTTTATATTTTTAGTTGTATTATATAGAAATATAGTTGATTTTTATATGTTCTATCTTGAAACCTTACTAAGTGCATTTTCTAGTTCGAATAGCATTGTTATAGAACAAAGGATATTCTGTATAGGCAGTAATATTTTAGGAATAAAGACAGTCTTACTTCGTCCTTTTTAATCTGGATGCCTTTTATATCTTTGTCCTGCTGTCTTGAACTGACTAGTCTGTTGACATGATGATTTGCATTGATTGACTTTCAAATATTAAACAACCTTTCATTCTGGAGATAAACCCCACTTGGTCATGATTTGTTATCTTTTATATTTATTGTTGTGTTTGTTTTGTAAAGTTCATGAGAGATAGTGGTCTGTTGTTTTCTTGTTTTGTCTTTGTCTGTTTTTAGTATCAGAGTAATGCTGGCCTTATATAGGGAGCGGGAAGTGGTGGTATCATGAATCCTCAAATATTTGGTAGCATTTCCTACTGAAGACGTTTGGGCCTAGAATTTTCTTTGTGGTAAAGTTTTTACAAATGTCTTTTTTTTTTTTTTTTCCAAATTTATTTATTTATTTATATTTATTTTTGGCTGTGTTGGGTCTTTGTTTCTGTGCGGGGGCTCTCTCCAGTTGCGGCAAGCGGGGGCCACTCTTCATTGCGGTGCGTGGGCCTCTCACTATTGCGGCCTCTCTTGTTGCGGAGCATAGGCTCCAGACGCGCAGGCTCAGTAGTTGTGGCTCACGGGCCTAGTTGCTCCGCGGCATGGGGGATCTTCCCAGACCAGGGCTCGAACCCGTGTCCCCTGCATTGGCAGGCAGATTCTCAACCACTGCGCCACCAGGGAAGCCCTACAAATGTCTTTAATAGACACAGCGCTCATTGGGTTATCTGTTTCTTTCTGAGTGAGCCTAAGTCTGACTAGAAGTTTGTCAATTTTATTGATCTTAAAGTACCTGCTTTTGGTTTCATTGATTTTTCTCTATTTTATTTTATTTTTCCCTATTTCATTTGTTTCTGTTCTTTGTTATTTTCCTTTTCTGGTTACTTTCACTTTAATTTGCTCTCCTTTTTCTAGTTTCATTTAGGTAGAAGCTGAGGTTATTGATTTGTGTCCTTTTGTAATATAGGAAGATTGTACTGCTTTAACTACCTTCCACAGATTGTATTATATTTTCATTTCCATTCAGTTCAAAATAATTTCTGATTATTTTAATGTTATCTTTGTCTCATGGGTTGTTTTGTTTAATTTTCAGGTATTTTTCTGAAGACATTTCAAATTTAATTTCATTTTGATCATAGAACATAATTTGTATGCTGAGTTATTTTAAATTTATTGAGACTTCTTCTGTGTCCCTATTTCTACTTCCTTTTCCCACCCCTGTAATCCTTTTTTCTTGATAGTAAGCTTATAAATGATTTTTCATACAAGAATCTTTATGTTTGGTTTATGTGTTATGTTGAGGATTTTTTTCTTTTTTTTTTTTTTTTTTTTGGCTGCATTGGGTCTTCGTTGTGGCATGTGGGATCTTTTTTTTTTTTTGGGGGGGGCGCACGGGCTTCTCACTAGTTGTGGAGTGCACGTTTTCTCTCTCTAGTTGTGGTGTGAGGGCTCCAGGGTACATGGACTCTGTAGTTGGCGACACGTGGGCTCTCTTGTTGAGGTGTGCAATCTCAGTAGTTGTGGTGCACAGGCCTAGTTGCCCCGCAGCATGTGGGATCTTAGCTCCCCAACCAGGGATGGAACCCGCGTCCCCCGCACCGGAAGGCGGACTTACCACCACTGGACCACCAAGGAAGTCCCTGAGGGTGGTTTCTTTACTGCCAATCCCAGCAAGAAGGCTCCAGGTGTCTATTTCTGTTTAATCACTGATTTTTAAGGTGATATTCAGTAAGTCACTTAACTCTTTTGTTGCCTGTTAAACAGCTAAAGCATAGGGCCAAAACAAACAAAAAGCATTACTTTTGTCTCCAAGGTAAAATGTGTTACTTTATTTCACCTTTGAACAGAGCCATTTGATTATATTTCTGTACTTCTTACTTGGTTTATAGGCTTTTTATGGAAATTCTCAATGACTGTTCTGATGTGGATGAGATCAAATTCCAAGAAGATGGTTCTTGGTGCCCAATGAGACCGAAGAAAGAAGCTATGAAAGTATCCAGCCAACCATGTACAAAAATAGAAAGTATGTGCAGAATGGCAGCAGAGAGCAAAGCGATGAGACTTGTGTGATGTTATCGATAGCGTTAACTTTGGCCATTAGAGCTACCATTTGGAGCTCAGTTTGCTCACTTTATCTTTTGATCATCTATTACATATGTAGTTTCTCCCAAATGATTTTTATTCTTAAGAAGTGTGCTAAAGTTTATACCACATTATAATCAGTTTTTTCATAGTATATTTTTCATATATAAAGTAAATAAAACAATCACCTAAATCATTTTATTATTTTTTATTGAAGTATAGTTGCTCTACAATATTATAGAAGTTATAGGTGTACAATGTAGTGACTCACAATTTTTAAAGGTTATATTCCATTTATAGTTATTGTAAAATATTGGCTATATTCCCCATGTTGTACAACACATCCTGTAGCTTATCCTGTAGCTAATAGTTTGTACCTCCTGCTTTCCTACCCCTGTAATAATGCCCCTCCCCTCTTCCCTCTCCCCACTTGTCACCACTAGTTTGTTCTCTGTATCTGTGAGTCTGCTTCTTTTTTGTTATATTCATTAGTTTGTTATATTTTTAAGATTCCACATATAAGTCATATCATATAGTATTTGTCTTTCTCTGTCTGACTTATTTCACTTAGCATAATGCTCTCCAAGTCCATTCATGTTGCTGCAGATGGCAAAATTTTGTTCTTTTTTATGGCTGAGTAATATTCCATTCCATTGTATATATTAATACATATATATACCACATTGTCTTTATCCATTCACCTGTTGACACTTAGGTTACTTCCATATCTTGGCAGTTGTAAATAATGCTGCTTTGAACATTGGGGGTGCATGTATCTTTTCGAATTAGTGTTTTTGCTTTTCTTTGGATATATACCCAGGAGTAGAATTGCTGGGTCATATATGGTAGTTATATTTTTAATGTTTTAAGAAACTGCCATACTGTTTTCCATTGTGGCTGCACCAATTTACATTCCTACCAACAGTGCACAAGAGTTCCCTTTTTTCCACATCCTCTCCAACATTTGTTACTTGTGTTCTTCAAAATCATTTTAATATATGGTGCTTGTTACAACATGAAAAATTATAAATGACATTTCTATGGACCCTTATTCGGAACTTTTCATTTTTAAAATTTTTTTAAAATTTTTATTTATTTATTTGTTTTGCCGCACTGTGCAGCATGCGGTATCTTAGTTCCCTGACCAGGGATCAAACCCATGTCCCCTGCATTGGGAGCACGGAGTCTTAACCACTGGACTGCCAGAGAGGTCCCTCAGAATTATTTTTAGAACACGTGTTGGAGGAACCCCAGGTGGAGGTGTGGTTAGAGAGGCTGTATCATCCATTAATGGAGGGTGGGGGAAGATGGTCATAGGTTAGTTGGTAAAGAAGTGAACTAATTGTTTCCATTGCCTTGTGGGAAGAAATTTGACTATTGCCTTGGTTACCTAGGAATTATACTCAACCTTCAACTCTCTGTGCTGTCTACACCGAGTGGGGAAAATAAAGGCTGTTTGAGAAATTGAAACCGATAGGTGAACTTAGTTTCTTTTTATCTGACATAGTCCACTCACTGCATTTGAGTTTTGTGCTGGCTATATTTAACGTTCTAATAATGTAATGAATAATAGGCGTTCAGAGTAAGAAGAGAGGAAAAAGTAAAGGATTTATGTCAATATTAATCATTCTCCTGTGATTGTTACTGAACCTATGGGTGGAATGATCAGGGTTTTCCTCATCCTTGAGAAAAGTAGTGATTTAGTTAATTAGTTGCTGCTGCTTTTCCATTATCAAGTAGCATGTATTTTCTACTAAATAGATTGTAGTAGAATGGTGAGTCAACTCACCACTCTTTGAAATGGTGAGTTAACATATCATGTGAGACTATTGTAGTGGGCAGAAAGGAGAACCTAAGTAGATAGCTGGTAAGAAAAACTTAAAATGTCTGAGTAACTTAAGTGAGATGTTTGGGGTTATTTCCACTTATCAAGGTGAAAATTTTATCAAGTTCTTGCTTATGGTGTAGAGCTTATATATTCTTTGATATGAGCACCACTGCTTTGCTAGATTGGAAGTATGATTCTGACATAACCCTACCACATGTCTGTGAGAATACACAGCCAGTAAAGCTACATACTCTTGTCCATGGCCAGAGACCAGCCCCTTAACTCCGGATGTCTGTCTATAACGTGAGTCCTCACCTAGGGAGACAGCGTGAGGAGCAGGATCTGTGCAAATCTGTCGGCAGTACTGGGGAGATAATGCGGAGTGTGCCATCTGAAAGAGGCTTTCGATTTTCTCACAAGGCATAGCGCTCACCCTGTCTCCCTAGGTAAGCAGTCATTTTGTAAACAGATGACTGGAGTTAGAGAATTGGTCTCTGTCCGTGGGACAGGGTATGGGCTTTGTTGGCTGTGTATTCTCCAGGATGTGCTGCACAGTTAAAACTCTTATGGTTAGAGCTCGTGTTACACCTTTCACTTTTTTTTCCCCTCTGTTCCCTACTTGCAGCTGCAGGTGTCCTCAGTAAGCCTTGTTCAGTGACTGTAGCCAATGAGACAAGCAAGAAGAAAGTGGATGTCATTGACCTAACAATAGAAAGCTCTTCTGATGAAGAGGAAGACCCTCCTGCCAAAAGGAAATGCATCTTTATGTCAGAAACACAAAGCAGCCCAACCAAAGGGTTTGTTAATTTATAGTTCACTATTGTTTATTACACTTGGAACTAACTGTTCTTGGGATAAGTTTGTAAATGTCTCTTTGAGAGTTGCATAACCAAATAGGGCTATTTTAATTTGCCTTTTGTTCAGTTGAAATATTTTCAAGTGAGCATGTTGTTTATAGGAAAGCAAATTTTGATGAAGAATATATTCCCATCTTTGGGAAGTGAGAGTTGAAATCTTCTCATGTCTAAATATTTATTTCAAATTTGATGCTTTTTGTTATTTTCTTGAATCTATTTGGAAGGAGTAAATTTGGAATCACAGACCAACATGAGGAAGCTGAGTGTGTGGAATTGGGAATCTGACAAGTGTGGATTCCAATTTTGGCACCATTGCTTACTCATTCTGTGATCTTGGATGAAATATTTAACTTGTTTGAGCCTCCTTTTCCTGTTCTGTAAAATGGGGTTAAATAATGCCTACCTCATAAGATTAAATTCAGGTTTCAATAAGATAATGAAAGAGCTCAGCCTCAGTGTCAGCCACATGGTCATTGTCTCAGTAAAAAATTGATTGCCTTCCCTTCTCACCCTCTCCAGGGCAAAATATGGGCTAGTAAATGCAGTCTAGCATTTATTTATGAGTCATCTGGCAGAAGCTGTTGCTGACATATAGTGAGTGACAGGTTTGAGTATTTAGCAATAGGTGCTTCTTAGAGATTTTGGAACCTGCAGGAAAGTAGCAGCGGGTTCTCTTGACATCCATGAGCATATTGTTTCAAACTTGGGTATGCCAGCCTTATCTTTTGGCCTCTCATAGCACTTCTTTTCTCTAATGGCTTTATTGGGGTATAATTTATATACCATAAAATTCTCCCATCTTAAGTATTCAATTGCACAGTTCAGTGATTTTAGTAAATTCATAGAGTTGTATAGTCATCATCACAATTCAGTTGTAGAATATTCTCAACAGCCAGTAAACGTCTCTCATGTTCATTTGCAGTTAAATCTGATGCACACCCCGAATCTAGGCAACCATTGATCTTCTTTTTAGCTCTATAAATTTGCCTTTTCTAGACATTTTATACAAGTGGAGTTATATTCCCGGTGCACTTTTGAAACATTCTTTTTTTATAGTTACTTTTGAAACCAGGAGAATTAAACTTTTTGTGCTGCCTTCTTCACTGTTAAAATGCTTATATTTCCAGATGCGATTTACACATCACACTAAGGGTGTTTTTGTTTATTTGTTTTTGTTGTGGCCTCTCCCGTTGCGGAGCACAGGCTCCGGACGCACAGGCTCAGCGGCCATGGCTCACGGGCCCAGCCGCTCCGCGGCATGTGGGATCTTCCTGGTCCGGGGCATGAACCCGTGTCCCCTGCATCGGCAGGCGGGCTTTCAACCACTGCGCCACCAGGGAAAGCCCTATTTGTTTGTTTTTTTAGTGGAACAGAAAATGAAATAAGTATTTCAAGTGGGATATTTTGGGGGGGGATGCTGATCATTTATTGTTCCTTTCAGACAATTTGCTTGGCTCTTCTAGAATTTAAATAATAAAAAATGAAAATGTAATTTTGAAATGTTTACTGAAGTGGAGAATCATGGGAATGAATACTTAGATGTGGTATTTCCAGATTTTACTCTCTAATGAAACCCTTTAGAATATGCTGGAAAAACATAGGTTGCACAGTATTATAGTTAGATGGGTTCCTGCCAGGTTGAAGGGTTGTGCGTAGTGATATGGACTCATGAGTTACTGTGATCATACAGGGTGTCTCTGGTGGCTCGCCATAAGGGTCTACCCTCTATGTGTCCTTTAGTATATATTTTTACCAATACTTGATGAGGACTCAGAAGTGGAGGAGTGGCACGTACATTGGGTGACAATCTGAAATGACTTCAACATGCAGAGGAATCAGGACAGTTCACACCTGCGGTCAGCTACCGTAGAGATAGATGTAAGTCTCCTCATCGAGGTTAAAAAGAAAATAAAAACTAACATTGTGAGTATAAGGTAGAAATTTTTGACTAAACCAGCAACACATGAAAATTTTGGTTTAAAATGTCTGTAAATTGCAGCTTCCCAGCTCATTCCACAAAGTTGACATAACTCTTAATACCCAAAGTAGACTTACACATTAACAGCCAAAAGAGAAGAACCATTATGAAACAGGCTCGCATTAGGAAGTTCAGTGAAAATTCTGAATTCAGTCTTAGTAAATTATTTAATAATATATTAAAATGGCATCCATTACCACCAAGTAGGGTTTATCTAAGAATACATTGATAAAATGGATCTTGTCATAGGACAACAAGTCAGCCCTCTGTATCCATGGATTCAGGCAACCATGGATCATCACAATTACTTGGGGAAAAATTTTTTTTAAGTTCCAAAAAGCAAAATTTGCTCTTTGCTGCCAGCAACTATTTACATAGCATTTACATTGTATTTGGTATTATAAGGTAATCTAGAGATGATTTAAAGTATATGGGAGGATATGCAAGTACTACACCATTTTATATAAGGGATTTGAGCATCCATGAGTTTTGGTATTTGTGGGGGGTGGGAGAGTCCTTGGAACCAATCCCCTGTAGATACCAAGGGATGACTGTATATAGTCATTTTAATAGATGGTGGTATTCCATAAATTAATGGCCATTCGTGATAGAAACTCTTTGAAATGTCAGAATTCACTTAATGGTTTGAAGGGTTCACCACTTGAGCTGATTTGTTCTTAGACTGCATTAATAAACGAAGCAGTGTTCAGGATACATACGCATGCCAGTTTTATTCCATTTTAGGCTAGAAAACTTTCACTTAGACCATTTTAGTCAGGGCTGTCATCAAGAAGGGTATTAATGAGAGCAGCCAGAGGAGGGAAACAGGATGGTGAATAGTGGAAACATAGCCCGATGGATGAATGGGTCTAAGGATTGAAGTTGTTAAGCCAGGAGAAAAGAATATGTTATAGTTATCTTGTAGTTCTTGAACGGGAGTCATTGATGAACTGGGTTAAGTTTATTCTTTGTTACAACATTTGGCAGATCTAAGTCCAGTGGAGGAAAGATACATGGAAAAACTTCCCGTTGGAGTTTTCTGAGCACTAAGAAAGTTGATGTTTTGTGCTAAAATCACATTTCCTGTGTTAAGGAAGAGAGGATGCCACCTGTCCAAGTGTCACAGTGGAGACTCATGCTATGGTTATATCATCTCTGTAATCCCTTCCAACTCTTACTTTTTTATCTCCTGGTTTTTGTCCCTGGTCATTCTGTTCATATCCTCTCTTTTGTGTCAGCATCTAGAAATTTTCTCTGAGGTATAAGTTTATCATAGGACTTCTTGGTCAATGATAGTAAGCAAATGGGAAATAGAGGAAAAACAGGAAAACTTACTTTACTTTACAGTCTAAAATTCAGGTGAGCAGTTATTTTTTAAGAGGTATTGTTTTTGAAAAAATTATTCTTACAAACAGTTTCTCAAAGCGTCAAGAAATAAAAAGCATTCTGTTAACACTTTGATGGTAATTCTTCTAGCCTCTTTCCCTGCATAGCCTGTCAGAAGAAATTGGCACCTTAATCTAACACTTTTAGAAAACCTCTGCTGTTTTTCTAAATTAAAAGATAATTTTAAATATTATGTCCCTTCCCCATGCCTGGGAAATTGAATGACTGCTTTGTCATTAATGAGGAGGTATTCTAAAGACAGGAAACAAAGATTAGAAATAGATTAAGAATGATTAGCAAAATTGAATCTTTTAAAATATTTTTGTGATCATAAAGTGGGAGCACCCAGTGAATATCAGGTTTATGGATAAAAATTCAAGTTATTGAATTTTCAGACATGTAAGTTGGGGCCAAGTATGATGAATTCAGTGATCTAGTACACAGTCTAGGATACTAATATTTGCTGTCTAGCAGTATGCCAGCAGTTTACCTTTGTGCTGTGATATTATGGATACAGCTATAAAAATTTATATATGTGCACATACATATTGTACACATAAAGCCTGTGTGTGTATTTGCCAATCCTGTGAGGAGGGAATAACAAATATTAAAAGTTTTAAAAAATGTTCTTATTATTTTATAGCATCACATACCCACAATTCCACCAGACCTAGCCATTTACATTTCTCCATGGTTCCTGTTTTCCGTATGTATAAATACATCTTTTTTTTGCATAGGCATTAGAATCATTTACCTTTCTGAATGTGGTCTTTGTGAAGATTCTGATTAAAACAAAAATCTTTCTACCAGTAGGTAATTTGATAATCCTAACAAACGACGAATTTCACCTATTCTATATAAAGTTGAATTTGTATTAATGGTTACAAAGTTCAGGTAATAGGAATTAACCTACACTAAATAGTTTGATGTTTGCTGAGATTTTAGATGTTGATTTAATAATTTGTACTGTCAGTGGATTGTGATGTTTTCATGTGTTGTGACAGCATTTTGTATTGGAGGAACAAGGAATAGTTGTTTAATCACTCAAAGTTTCATGTTATGAGAACAGAAGATATACAGTGGCTAAGAGTTACTGTGGTTAAAAAAAGAATAAAAAAAAACAAGAAAAGTTACTGTGGTGACATGTGCATTGGGACATTGACCTTACTCCTCTACAGATGGAAATAAAGGGGCCAGGGTAGGAAAATGAGTTTTATTGTTGCTTTCTGTAAATCTGATCCGGGTTGAAAGGTCAGTTCAGGATCAAGACAAAAGACAATCTCCAGTGTGAGATATCAAAGGAAGAGAAGAGGGAGCAAGAGCAAGGCAGCCATTGTCTTTTTCTTGTAGACTTGAAATTTTTCTTTTCATTTCTTTCGGTGTCAGAGAAAAAGTGACAGATTAAATGTACCTTTAAGTAGCAACTTTTTAAAATAAATGAAATCATATGTATGTGTGTATATGTATGTGTGTATATATAATATGCACACACATACATATATATGTATATATACACATATATATATGTCTTCTTCAAAAGCTTGCATCTTAAAATATATATATATGATTAAGATACATTAATACTGTGAAACAACCATAATAATCAGAGCCACTATTTAAACCCCCTCCTTAGTACTAGCATATATCAGTGTCTCCATTCATTCATTCATTCATTCATTCATTCATGGCTGTGTTGGGTGTTGGTTGCTGCACACAGGCTTTCTCTAGTTGCGGTGAGCAGGGTGCTACTCTTCGTTGTGGTGCAAGGGCTTCTCATTGTGGTGGCTTCTCTTGTTGCGGAGCACGGGCTCTAGGCACGCAGGCTTCAGTAGTTGTGGCTCCTAGGCTGTAGAGCACAGGCTCAGTAGTTGTGGTGCGTGAGCTTAGTTGCTCCGCGGCATGTGGGATCTTCCCAGACCAGGGCTCGAACCCGTGTCCTCTGCATTGGCAGGCGGATTCTTAACCACTGTGCCATCAGGGAAGCCCTGTCTTTTTCCTTCTTATCCCCATACCCCATCCCCCAATTTCTGATACACATTCCTGTATGGCAGGTAGGATCATTTGTTATTTGAAAACACTTTTGGTGATTTTCTGTTCTACTTTCATCCTTGTAGAGGACCAGTGTCTTCACACCTCCAGAAAAAGATGTGCTTTAATATAACATACATACTTGAGCTCATCTCAGGTTTTCTCTTTCCCCCTCTGGAGTCTACCAGTGTGGTTTTAGGTTGACAGGTAACACTGGAGGCCAAGAAACCTTCTGATTCTAACCGAGGCAGGTTGTTCTTTTTGTCCATCTTCATCTACATCTGGAAAATGTGTTTTGAAATACGAGGCTTATGTTACCGTCTCAAGCATGTTATATTTCCTTTGCCTGCCAAATGGATCAGTTTAAGATTCCTGAACTCTGACCTATGTTATTTATTTGCTTTTCTGAGACTAGCAGTTGCCAGCACAGCCATGTGTGTCCTCTCAAGATGACTTCATTTTCCTCCTTTCCAACAACATCTGTATTTTTGACAGATAGTACAGAATAACAGCTAGACAAGAGCCTCATGCAAACTGGTTTTAGAGGGACTCCAGTGTCTAAATAGGTGGTGATTATTTAAGTGGTTTGAGATTTTTAATTGAGGTTATGAAATAGATTTGTCAGTTGTTTAGAGTATGAAGAATGTCATGCAAATATGTCATCATTTCTTATTACTAGTATTTAATAATCTGAGCAATAACAGGAAGTTTCAACCAAGGGCAAGGACGTCTAGAGGTCCTACTTGTCATCTCAGTCTACCTTTGATGGTTGTACTGTTTCTGTCAGTTGTGCTTCATCTTTGGAGTGGTCCCTTCCAGCTACAGAGCTCTGTGCCTCTCTCATTAAGCTCACGGTAGTTTACTGGCAGCGCTTTGGAATGCTGACCTTAATGTCCTAATGACCTAATGTCCCTGTCTCCCCGTCCCCCATCCTTTTTTTTTTTTTTTTTTTTTTTTTGAGTTTATTAAAGTTTTACTTTTCAAAATGTACAGTGGTGGGACCTGTTTATGCATCTTTACTGGCAGCTGGGGCATCTCCACCTTTGGTGTTTCTGGTATAAATTATTTGAACTCTGTGTGCTTTGAAACCGGTTTAATGGGTCCTTTACTAAGCAGCTCCTGAAGGGCTGCCCTGGCTAGGGAACTGTGAATCTTCAGTCTCTCAGAGACAACAGCTGGGGTTTTAAGCTTATAGTCAGGAACTTCCTTACAGAGTTTGTCTTATGTGGCTTTGTCAAACAAGACTAGGTTATTGAGCTTGTCCCACATTTTGCCTTTGGTCTTTGTCTTTCTTGGCTGACTTTCCAGCATCTATCTTTTTCTTGTCATCCTTGTGTGGCATCGCAGAGCTCGGAGAGCAGGTGCTACCACTGCAGCCTCACTACGATGCTGGACAAAAAGATGGCCACCATCAGCCAGAGGGTCCGTAACATTGCTTAGTTTCTTGTATATGTTCAAGATGTTTTCTTGAGAACTTCTAATTGTTTACCCTGGACTAAGATAAAATGAAGGTTAAGTAGGAAGAATGTAAAATCATCTCTCTTTTTTCCTGAACTTTTTCAAAAATATGTTTAACTATACTGCTTCTTAAAATTATAAAGTTATTATTATTATATATATAGTGTGTATATGTACATGTATAAATACCAGTAATAAAGTGTATCTTAAGTGTATTTAATTTGTGTTTTTCGTAGCATGAACAGCGAATTTCAAAGTCGTAAAGCCCTCTTAGAAGAGTAGATGGTATCATGGTAGCCAGTGTTTTTATTTCTGGAAATTATGTCTTAAATCCTGAGTAGTTGTCTTATTCTAATTTCTGATTGCTGCCTGTTGTTATCAGGCTGGCTGGCTTTAGGACTGGCTATCTTTGCTCGGGTGATTCCCAGATAAGATTGCTAATAATTAATACAATTCACGTTAGAATGGAAGAAATCATGCTTGAGCTATAGTAAGTAGTTTCACTCATAAAGGTACTCTGATTTTAATCAAATCTTAGGAGTCTTCTATTTTATTTCTAAATTTCTTTATATATAAAATTACTAATATTCACATACATGTTACACGTACATTAATAAAACCATTATGTAGAGTATATTCCTGTTTGTGGATCAAAGCTTTATGTATTGCTCCAGCACTGTCCATTATGTTTTAATGCCACCTTGCTCTTATGTCACAGCTGCTGTTGAGAGCCAACAAATGTTCATGTTAAAGTGAAGACTGTTATGAAAGAGGAGAGTGAGTGGAGTACTGTGTAGTGAGTAGCTGCCATATAGTTGTTTGGAAACTTAGTGAACTTACGACTGACAATACCCAGTGGTACAGCCCTTCTCTCCTGTGAACTAACAGCCAGATTGTTTGTAATTTCCCATGCTATTTAAAACAGGGTTCTCATGTATCAGCCATCTTCTGTAAGGGTGCCCAGTGTGACTTCGGTTGACCCTGCTGCTATTCCGCCTTCATTAACAGACTACTCAGTACCATTCCACCACACGCCAATATCAAGCATGTCATCAGATTTGCCAGGTATGTGAAGAGTTGTTTTGTTTTTTTTATCAAGTTTTACCATTTATTTTTTATCTTAATCTGTGGAGCAAATATAATTTAAATATCTTAAGTAGAAATGCTAAGGAAATTGCTAAGGAAAGGCTTCCTGTAAAGGTAGTATCTGTTTTAAATATATCACATTCAGTTCCTATCATTTTAACTACAGAGCAATCTGTAGATTTTGATGAGAGGAAATACAGTAGGAAAATTTTACAGAATTTATTCTTCCTCATAGAGAATTTGTACTCGGAGACTCTTTCTTGGTTTATCGTGGAAGCTTCACAGGTTAGGGAGAATGTTTTCTCATACTTTTTTTAGTAGCCCATCACTTCTTGGTATCCCATCACAACTTCAGAATATACTGGTGTACTGTGAGGTCAGTGTTGCCTACCAGCTTTACCCTGTAAAAATAGGATCTGCCTGCTGTTTCCCTAGAGCTTTGCTTAATATTGACGGATATCTTTTACATGTATGTTAACTCAACAGTTAAAAGCTTCAAGGCTGCTTGAATTACCTTAGTACCAAGACGTATGCAACCAAGGCCATATTATAAAATTAAAGCTTTTTCCTCCCTCCCTCTTTTTCTCTCCCTACATAGCCATTGTTTTTGCAGACATTTTTTGGTCGATCAAATTTGAGCAAGTTAGTACCAGTGACTCTTAAATTCATGACTTCCCTTCTCTCTGAAGGGCCCTTCTAGTGGAATACAGTCACCTCCTCCTGTTATTAATTTTCTGGATTTAGGAAATTAATTTTGACCTATGATTTATTCTTCTTGCCCCTCTTAGTAAGGTCTTTATTTTAAGCACAATGTATATTCTGTTGGGCAAAATTTGTGTTGTTGAAAAAGTTGATAGTTGTGTACTCTGCCCCAGTGTAATTTTGTCACTTGAAATTTGTTCAGCATTTATTCAGTTTGAATAAAATTTAATGGAAAAGAGTGGACTAAAAATAGTATCCATCAAAAAAAATGTTAAGTACCTTTTGCTTCTTAAATGTGTACTCCACATGTACTTTGGGAATTGGTATTTTAAAAAATTGTTTGTAAACCCAGCTAGCACCAATTATAGAGTATTTGTTGATACAAAGCTTGATGCTGAGTTACAGGTGAGGTTTCATGGTCCTAAGAAAGATGGAAAGTAGAGTCTTAATTCCTTACTGCCAAGTTTTGCTTTAACTGTGGCTAGTTTCAAATGAAGTTGAAGAGTGTCCACATGTCATCTTAGTATGTGTTACAAACAAGCATTCCAGAAGGATTTGTTTCCTAAAGATCTTGAATTAAAAATCCTGAAAAAAGATAATGAACATTCTCTGTTTTTACCAAGTGACTCTGGCCATTTAGCAATAGAATAGGTACAACGTACACATCACTTGCCCTGTTAGTTTTTGAATTATGTGAGTTTGCATGAATTTTTAATTTCAGGGAATTTGTATTATTTCAAAATTTGGGCGTAAAGTCAGCCTATTTACTTTATAAAATGTACAGATTTGAGAAAAACAGTAGAATATGTTAACTGTGTATTTCATAAAATGCATTTCAAGCTGACATTAAGGAACTAAGACTAATATCCAGGGCTGATATTTAGCCAATATAAACCAATATAGTGATACTGATTATTAAAATGTTGAAAGGCTTTCTTAGCAGTTGATAAACAGAATAGAATAGGAACTGTTGTACTGTAGAAGAGTTACCAGTTTACCATCATCTATGAATTATGTAGCAGTTACTACATCTAAATAGTTTAGTTTTTACTTTGGTTTTACTGTTAATATGCTCTTTTGTAATTAGTAATTACTTTGGGGGTTTTTTTGTGCATAATTTTTATGTAATTAGTCATACTGTACAGAGTTTTGATATTTATAAGTTTAATAATTTATAATAAAATATTAAATAGAACACCAAGAATGGAGAGATGACAAACTTTTAATACATTTCTTAACATTCCTTTTAAACGTCATAAACATGAATCTTCTGAATCTGCAGGAGAACAAAGAAGAAATGATATTAATAATGAACTGCAGCTTGGAACATCTTCTGATACTGTGCAACAGTGAATGCAAAATAAAACATAATTTGTATTTATGGAATGGAAAACAGCTTGATTATTTCATGAAAAAATATGACTGCCTTATTATTGCTAGTGCCATATTTGTCAGGTGGGAATAGTGCTCAAAAGTTGTATCATTAAAATTTGAAAGTGCTAAACATTTACATATTTAATCATGTAGGAGTTATGTTTTGTTAAAGTTCATGGCTCAAGTAAGGAGAATGTGTTGTTATTAATAAGACATACAGAGTCAGTTTCACATGAAGAAGCATTTAAAATGTAAAACAACAATTTTATCAGTATTGACAAAAGCATTTAGAATGTACCATCAGAATTTTTAACACTACCTGCTTTTTAGTTAAAGATAATGGAGTATTTTCAACTGTGGAATACTTAGGAGGGCCTAAAAATACGTCAGTACAGCATATCATTGCAGTGCAAACTTATGGTGAAATAAGAAAACAGCGTTTTACTAAACTTACAGAATAAGGCAATAACATTTAATCACTGTTCATGAAACTTCATCTATTTCACGTAAGAGTTTTAATAGTCTGTACTTACAAAGTAGAATTGCAAGACATTGTTGATGATCATTTTTTAAGGAGGAATAACATCTGAAATACTATATCGAACTTCAGTGTTACTATTTGAGAAAAATGGTTTCAGTGAGAAATATTTACATTAAAAACATTGAATTTTGTGTAGACAGCATCTGTGTAATGCTAGGGAGACAATGGGTTTCAACCAAAATTTCAGAAAAATTTCTAGACATTTTATTATGGCATTGTATAAGTTACCATATTCAGTTATCCTTGGATGAGGTGTCAAAAGATATAGATCAAACAAATCTCTTAAAATGTTTTATCAATAGACTATATATCTACTAGCACACATGAAATAATCATCAAAGAGAATTGCAGTACATCTGAAGAGATGGGAATTGAAATAATGAAAATATGGAGACACTTGGCACCTCGATGGACAGTCTCCAGTGCTAGAACTGCAAAAACAGCTTGAAAATTATATCAAGCCTGTGTATTTATTTAAACTGAAGTTATGAAATGGGAATAAACTTTAGAAAATGAGCATTTTGAGTGATTTGGCTTCAATACACAATATTCCAACAAATAGCAATACTTTCTGTAGCTTTATAAAGAAATTTTGTTATTCATATGGACTGAGTGATTCAACAAACATTAAAAGTGATTGAATATTTGAAATTAAATAAGCTTTTAAAAGCAGAAGTTATTATATAATGTTATATACCATTTGAAGCAAAACAAAATTAATAAAATTAAGCCAATTAAATGATACACGAATGAACTGTTTGTGATGTAGTCCATAATAGAAATGTTGAATGTCTAAAACTCTCAGAAGGTATTATAAGGGCTAGACAAATTTTGAATCACTGTTCAGCTGAAGCAGAGAGAGGATTTACTGGACAGTATCATTAGTGTGAAGAGAAACTCTTTGCTTATTGAGATATGTCACCTACTTAGTATCAATTTAATGGGAAACTCCTTGGAAAAGTTTGTTGTGATTCCAGTGTTGGCTCAAACCTTGCTGAATCATATAGCTAGTGATAGGCATATGAAATGAAAAATATCAGCAGTTTTCAAAAATGCTTTAGAAATTAAATGACTTCTTTCAAATGATTGGTGCTACAGCTTGTATTACTCGATAAGTATTTTTATCATACCCTTATTTAGAGATTATCAGGGAATAAATATACTTTAACATTTTGATTTATAAATTATTCATACTGGTTATTAAATATTTTAAATATCATTTCCCACTAATATTCTCTCTTTAGAGTAACAGTCTAGTATTAGAGTACACTCTATATGATTATTATACTTGAGGTGACATTGAATACCAGCATATAAAAATTCATAGCATGAATAGAAATTGGCCTGTCTTAGTAACCTGCACCTAGTATGTGATTTTTATTTTTTTTTTAATGTTTTGAAATTTAGTCAAACAGAGGTCTATGGGGACTGACCTTGAAGTTTACTGCTAGCTTTTTCAGACCTGAAATTTTTTATTATTTATTGTTATAACTTTAATATTTCAAAATGGTATTACTGGGCAACGTTTTACCACATTTCTATTTCAAAAGCATAATTGGAGAATACCAAAGCTTTGGTTTAGAAAACTGCATTAGCTTATAACCCAGCAAACCTTGGTAAGATTTAGCTTGTTAGAGAGCAACAGTTAGCAAGTGCTTGCTTTGTGCAGCACGTTGAACTGTGTACTACTACTCTTGTTGTGGGAACAGGGGAACAGAGAGCTGTCCATGAAATAGACAATTTATCTGCCTAAGAAGTGATATTTTAGATGAAGCTCAGTGTGGTGTATTTCTTAAAAATAAATGTGAAGTACCTTAAGAGTCTTAAGTATGTTTTTTTAATGGTCCAAATCCAGATCGTCATCTTTTCATTTTATTGCTTCTCATTCTGCTGAGCGATAAAGGGGGAAAGTTTGCTTTGACTAGTCCTATTTATCTGAAAAATTTTGGACTGCCCCCTTTAAGTCTCTGGGAGGCGGTTTTTCTAGTTGTTTTGTTAGGAAATATGTTCATCTTTGGGTTTTATCCACATAAATATCCTGATCGTGGTATAGACCTTTCCTATGGCAGAATGGTAAGACCTTAACCCAAATGTTTTATGACTTAAGATAAATAAAAAATGATTTAGGGAAATAATTCTTGTCTCCAACATATGAGACAACTATTAACAGAACATTTTTGTTTTAGGTTTGGATTTTCTTTCCCTTATTCCAGTTGATCCCCAGGTATGTATCCTGAATTTAAGCAACTAATTTGTATTTGATTGTTGGTTGTGTCATACTAACTAAAAATGACCAGTTGCATAAAATCAGGACAGTCAACTCTCAGTTACTTAAATCGATGGAAAGGAAGTACTATATAAATATTTCACAATTTTGCTTGGAGGGATGAAGTTGCTAGTTCTCAGTTTATGATATTTTGGCCTTTAATACTGGAATTTTAAATTATATTTTATTTAGTTTAATATAATCAGTTGGCATTTCTTACGAGCATTTGAGTGATTAAAATGAGGGGAAGCAGTGCTAGATGACTGGAAGTTAAAACCTTATAGAGATAAGTTGTAAAACACTTGCTCTATACATAGAAAATAGCTGAAGCTGATTAAACAGACTGAATCATTAGCTTGATTCTTCCTTGTTTTTAAAGGCAATCAGATTCAGACTTTGGAGATGCCCTCATCTAAAATTGCTATAAACCAGTCATTCCTGTTTTCTTTGTCAGAGATAAGAAACTCTAGTATACCAGCGTCCCAACATGAACACCTTGCAATGAGTGTGGACTCCACTGATAAGGCTTATAGCAGAGGCAGAGCAGAGGAGGAAAAGGCATGGGAAAAGCTGAAGGGAAAAGCAAAACAGAGAAAGAGACTTTGAGAGAAGTGTTGAGCGTAGGGATGGATGGAGGACGAACCACTGTGCTTCGTAGGCTGCTCAGAATCAGCTAACCACAGGTCTTGTATCAGCTTCCTGGTTCAGTACTCTGTATTTGATCACATAAACAGCACTGAAAATTTGGGCCCAAGGTAACAGGCACAGAATGAGGAGTTTCTTCTTCTCACCCTGAGTTGACTTTGTTTTATTTACATCAGTAGATTCTATAGCAAAATATCTGTTTTTTTAGGAAATAGATTCTTCAGGCTTAAAGTATTACTGTTTTTAACGTGAATCATCCTTTTTTAAAAAATGCTCTTGGAAACCTAGAGGATTTTGAGTTTATAGGGCTATTTAGCATGCTTGGTGTCAGGCTAACTTGTTGCTAAGCCAAATGAAGGGTGAGGTTGTGCTTTTCAGTTTTCCTTGAATCCTTAGATTTGTTCTACTTCACCTCCACATTGCCCCCTTAATCCCTATTATCCTTATGCAGATGTGTTCAAATTACACATAAAGGCTAGAGTTAGATTGGCTGCAACCTGAGTATTGTAAGATTTCAAGATGTAGAGGCTATTGGTAGCAGGACTGTAGTATCTAGCATTCATTATACAAATGAAGAAGAGTACCTTTTTACTCCTAGGTGGTCAAAAACTGCCTCAGAGGTAGTAGAAATAAAATGTTAAGTTTCTGGGCTTTTTCCAAATTCTTGGCTCAATTTTAGTGGAAAATTAGAAATTGATTTTAAAGAAGTTTAATACCTGACAACGCAACTCTCTTTAGAGGTTCTTAGAAGCTCTCTAAGAACTACCCTTGAATGTCTTTGTGCCTGGCATTCATTTTGTTGATGAACCAAGACAGTCGTCCATCCTAAATATTAAATTACTTTTTTAAAAGGCACCCTGAATTTTAGTTGTTGCCCTTCCACTGACTGGCAGCCTTAAACCTGGGGCCGTTGTTCCCATTTTATGGTCTTTTTGAAGTTCATGTAGTCTAAACAACTTCAGTTTTAAATTTCTGTTCGTAATATCTCTGATGATAGGCTGAATAATATATGGAATTGATAATATTGATCACATATCCTTACTGATCTTTCATACAGTCAATCTAAACACAGACTTAGGACCTCTCCTCTTGTAATGTATACTGGACCTCGCTTATCTCACTCAAGTCAGTGCAGTTGTCTCTCACATAAAATATTCTATGGTGATATAAAACAAAGCTTTTAGCTCTTGTCTCTCTCTTCCTCCAGGTCAATATTAGAGTACTAAACTCAGGTTGGGATTAGTTTGGGAATCAGCAACTAAGATGTTAAAGAAACCAGAAATTTGAACAGTTGGAAGGGGGGTGTCAAATAAGCATCTCAAAGGAAATTAGATTAGATTAGATTTCCTTTAAGATTTATTCCAAAATTTTGTGAGTACCTGAGATTACTCTCTTTCTGAGCATCCCATGGTAGTTAGCTACCATGTAGTCTCTATATTAGAATGTATGCTATCTTCTAATTACACAGGTACTGTTACATGTATGTACAGAGGAGTCAGATGCTGCCTTCCCGCTGATCAGTCTTAACATTATTCCTTATGGCTCTGATTAATACTAAATTTTGAGAGAATTATTGAATTTTGCATTAGCATTTTTCTTAGCACCATTAAAAATAAGTTTATTAGCCTTTTACAGTGTGTTTTAAATCTGTTATAAATACATTTAGTGAGCAAATTCTTTTTGAGATTAAGTATGAGTCATAATTTGGGGGCCAATATTCAGTATTAAATAACTTTAGTTATTGTTGACATTTTTGTACTACGACATATTTGGTCACAAATTCTGTAAGTTTTGAGACAATCAGGAATATGCTGCACTCACAAAATAATGTAAAATGTTAAATTCATGCCACCTTCCATCCAAAGATGTGAAGTTTTGAGAAGTTTTGAAGTCCCACTGAGATTTAAATATGTGGCTATCACTTGTGCATATCTAACAATTTCTAGTCTCTATATTTAAAATCAATGTAGCCTCTTCCTCATTGACATCATTGTTTGTTTCAAGCAGTACTGTCCTCCTATGTTTTTGGATAGTCTCACCTCACCCTTAACAGCAAGCAGTACGTCTGTCACCACCACCAGCCCCCATGAAAGCAGTACTCATGTTAGTTCATCCAGCAGCAGGAGTGAGACAGGGGTCATAACCAGCAGTGGAAGTAACATTCCTGACATCATCTCATTGGACTAAAGGAGGACTCACTCGATTCTAGGAATCATTCATTAAAACTGCTGTTTCTTGGATCTCTGGTCCGTGGAAGCTATTTTTTTGGTAACGATTACTTTGATATTTATTGAAGTGTCATATGGATTCTTTTGCCTTCTGAGAGATGAACACAGATGACTGCAGCAAGAACCACATTGACATGCAAGGATTTTTCTTGCTCATGCTGTACTTTGAGCATCAGATACATTCAGCTGTAACTGCATCTTCTTGAGAGATGGATTTCAATTTCATATGTTACTGGTTGGATTCTACAAATCAGTTAAAGTTTTTTTTGTTGTAATAAACAGCAATAAAGTTATGTAAATACTCAAGTAAACTTTTTTCTAATTAAAAAAAGATGTAATCAGTGATTCTGAAATGACAAGTTTTGTTTAATCTGATGTGAAGGAAAAATATATGGAAAGAAGTTACGTTTGCCGAATGAGTCCTTTCCATGGAGATTTGTTCTATTTCGTTGAAGTAATGAAGTCTTGATAAGTGGCCAAAGCTTGGGTTCCACTTTTCTTCCTGCAGTTCCACTTTTCTCCCTGATTCCATCAAAGAAAATTGGCCTCTGTGTTAAGCATTTTACCCTGGTTGTTGTTTACACTTTGGTATTGTGTGCTGATGAATGCAGAGTGAAGTTCTGGGATTTGGCTGTTCTTTATTAGTGATTATGTTGAAGAAACCCTATGCAGAGTCTGCCCTGATGGAATGTGTGTTATTTTGGTAATCGTACTTTCTTATTCTAGAGGTTTCTATAAATTGGGGGCTTCTCAAAAAAAAAAATTCTCTGCAGCCGTCAAGTGAAATGTTTTTAGATTAAGGTGTGGGCTGGAATGTTTGTTAGAATTTTGTTCACACTGTCTAGAAATATTGGGAGGTTGGAGGCAGTGGAAGGACAGATTTAGGGGCGGTGGGAATAGCAAAGTTTAATTTCTTCCTAAGAACTTCTTTTGCTCGTTTATTTTACAGGATAATGTACAGATCTGCGTTGAAACTTTTCAGTTTAGTAACACTGACAAAGAAAATATGTTTTAGATCTCATTTTTCTCATAGCAGTGATTTTCAAACTTAAAGAACAAAGAGTAGCAAGGGGGTGGGGAATGGCATCAGATTTCCCTTTCCTTTTTCTAAAAGGAAATCTTTCCTGAAGCCACAAAAGATAAAACAGAATTAGAAATGTTTGAATATAAGAAAGGTTTGAAGAGGAGAGGATGGGCCTGAAACCCACTTTGAAAACCACTCTCTTACTGTGCGTTTGGTTTTAAAATCTCTCAGAAAACTGTTTTACCCTTAGAGAAACAGTTTTATCCAAATTTTACACTTTGCTTTCATTTGGCTGCAAAATTTTGAGCTCTGAAGGAGTTAATACTTCCCTAATATTTAGCTTTCTCTCCCTAAGCTGTATCTACTTTAAAAATAAACCTGTGTTAAAAATGATTAATCTAACTGATTTCTCAAGCTGAAGTGCCCAGATGAAGAGTCCACCAATTTCAGTTAGGACAGGGAACAATCTGGGTTGGTGCAGCTCCAGGGAGCTGACTTGTCACTGCTTGGTTTTTCACACCTTTTCAAGTTCTCATGCCCCCCCCCGTGCTCTTTTTGTACTCATTTAATTTCATGTAATTTTCTACATCATCCCTTCTTTGGCTGCATTATCCCCTTAATGTATTATCCCTTTTGGAGAGTTATAAGCATGGAAAACGAACCTGAATCTTCTTGCAGTAGTTGCATCATAGTTGGCCAGTTTTACCTTCTTAGTCCACGTTACAGTCCTTTGGTCCAGATACAGAATTTCTTCCTAGGAAACTTTTATGTTGCTGCTCTAAATATGGATGCAAGTTCTGTTAACTCTGTAATCAGAAAAAGTAACCTGATTTGTGTGGTATAATTTGTTATTAAAGAAATGCTGTATATTTGTTATCATTTTGTTACCCTTTAGATGCTCAGAGACCCTCCCCTCCCCAATTTAACCAACAGAGTTTTATCAGGTAAATGAAAAAAATTAATAGAAATTAGTTTATTTACTTGGTTCTTGTAAATGATACCTCTGTGCTTTTATAGTTGTGCTTTGTTTCCTTTTCACTGATTTATGTGAACAGTTTTATTGTTCATCTTTGGTGCTTTACACTGAATTACATAAATTTTTAATTTATCTCATACAGGTGACTAACATTTTTAAAAATATACTTTTAAGTTTATAATCTTAAAATTGAGACTTTTGTGTATGTATATTTGAAGGTGAGTACTTTTCTTTATGCTTTTGGCCCTGTGACAACAGCATGCTTATCAAGCCATTGTCCTTTTTTTAGAATGGTCACTAAATATTTTTTTACTAAGGCTCTGTTTTTGTAGCAGTTTCTTTTACTAGTCCAGATATCTGCTCAACCAAGTATAATTCAGTTTCAGAGGAGGTCATCTATAGCTGTTACTTAGATGTCAGCCAACCAGTGATTATGTTTAAGGAAAGGAACTGCAGTTATTAGTCTCTTACAAACACTTAGCCAACCTGTATTTTTATCTTTATTCACATAGAAATGTTAAAGGATTTCCTTGCTTTGGTAACTTGTGACAATGTAACGGGTGCTGAATGTAGCTTCACGCCTAAGGTCTGCTTACGTGCACTGACTTTCTGACCCTTAGATGAGCCGCTTTAGGATTCTGTTTCCATTTCTGCCCAGAAGGTATAAATTCTTGGCATCTGTCATGGAATAATTATAAAGGCCAAACAAAACAGTAGAATCAGGAAAGCTAGAATGAAAATATCATGATTTGGTGAAGAGTGTGAGTATAAATAAGGAGATCCATAACTCTTGGTATAAAACAAGTTTCCCTAGGGTAGAAACTTAAAGAATTTGAAGAAAGGTAAGATGTTGGATTTTAGATGAATGATATTCAACAAGAGACTATTCTGACTTTGGATTCTGACCTTTGAACCATTCTGCCTTCAGACGAGTCTTGGACATCCGTCATTTAGTAACCGAGTTGTCTGCTCTTCTTCTGCCAAAAAAGTATTTATTGTTACATTTTGTCTTTTTCAGTAAAGTTGAAATTTATAAAGCATTAGTTCTCAGCTTTGTCTTTCATTTCTCTCTAGCCCCTAATGGGTGTAAAAAAAACAAAAAAAAGTCCTGCCCACCCCCACCCCCACCCCCATGTAAACGCTTTTATTTTCCTAATCTTTTTCATCTTGGAAAATGTAGAGCAGTATGCCATTTAAACTTGGGTCTGACGCTGTATTTTGTGACCCTGGATCTGTCTTGTGGGAGCATGGAGTTGTCATTTAGGTTGGTGATTGATGTCTGAACCTGATTCACCATCTTTTCTGCTGCAGTTCTACACGAATATGGTGAAATTTGTGGAAAGAATTTAATACTTCCTCTGCTTTTTTAAGAATGACTGGTTTGTAAGCCCCCACTTTTTTGTTGTTAGGAACTACGCTCCAATTCCTAGGAGAAACAGATTAGGCTAAATAAACATGCCCATTCTTTATTGCTTGCCTGACTCAATAATGGTTTTTTTCTGTTTATGTTTAGTAATGCATGCTTATTGCAGGAAATCTAGACAATACAGAAAAGGGGAAAAGGGCACTTTAATATTTTTGCATATTTCTTGCCAGTCTTTTTGCTACTTGTCTGCGATTTTACATAGTTTCATTCATTCTCAGTATAATTTGTGCCTTGATTTTTTTCTCAATCTACAGGCATTATTCCATGTCATTAAAAACTATGCTGTATGGATGTGCCATGCTTCCTGTTACCTTTCCCTGTTGGACATTTTAGGTTGCATCTCATGATGCAGTGTTACAGTTCATGTCTTTGTGCATAAATGATTTCCTTAGAATAAATTTCTAGAGGTGAATTTCTGAGTCAAGGATGTAAATACTTTGTAGTTTTTGATTCATATCATTTTCCCAAGTGGTTTTACTAAGCTATACTGTAACCATTTGGTATGAGAAGAACTGTCTAACCATATTTTCCAAGAATATGTGCTATTTAACTCTATGCAGACATCTGCATTAAGACCCTCCACCTTCTGACATTGGTGAGCTGGGGTAACTGATTTGGAGATAATGGGCAGAGACTTTCCTGGGATGTCTCAGTTTCAAATATATGTATCTGATATGTTCCAGAAACACCTACATAAGGATATCCAAATGATTTTATACATAGTTTTACTTGCACTATGAAGTAGCCCATTGTTACACTACATTTTCTGTTTTTAGTTAGAAAATCTTGCCTTTTCTTAAATCTTTTGTGCCTGGGGCCAGCCCTTAGTAGCCAGCTCTCTTTTTTTCCTCTTCCTGTAGGCTCCATTTTGGCCTTTCTGAGCTCCCCAAAGCCAGTAGGATCTTCTGAGCCAAAGGCAGTCCAAACCAAACTGGAAAAGTGGTAAGGCTGAAACAACAACAAAAGCAGAGCTAAGCTTTGCTTTTTCACTTTGTCTTTTGTGTTTTCAGTCCCATATTGGTGTTTTCAGGGCCGCTCTGGGGAAAGAAAAACAGATTGCTATCTTCGGATGCTCAAGGTATTATTTTCTTAATTGGCATACCACATTTCCCAGGCTACTTTTTCTTTTTGAATGGATTTTAAGGCTGCTTTTATGTTCTCAAAGCTTAACTCTTTTTATGTGAAGAAGAGTGGTGTTGTGTTATAAAATATCCCTCTTATTTTGGCCTTCATCAAACTATTCAACAAATATTCAACGTGTTTTGTAAGTGTATGTGGGGTAGAATAGTATAAAAGATCTGGTCCCATACTTCAAAAGGCTTATAATCAAGTTTTCAAAACTCAAGAATTCTTATCTACTAACAGACATGCTAAGAACCTTACAAAAATGTCACATTCCTTACCACGGTCCTTCAAAGGAAAGTAGTATTGTCTCTGTTTTGCAAAGGAAGAAACATAAATTTCGCAGTGGACTTGGCAGTCTGAAACAGATGTACCTCAAAAGCCTTCTGACTAAACTGAAGTGACACGAATTAGGTAGGCTATTGGGGAGACTGATACGGTAATCTAGACATAAAATTACGAGAACTGATTTCAGGTGATGGCCACAGGAATAAGGAAGGAGGGGATGCTGGAGCCATTTCAAAGGAAGACTCAAGATTCAGTGTCTGAGTGGTTATAGGACTAAGGGCTGAGTCCATTTCTCAAGCCTGGGTAACTAGGATAATGGTGCTATTACGAGACAGGAGGCAGTTAGAATGGACGTTAGTCATTTAGGGGAGACAGTGGTGAGTTTGATGGGAAGTGTGAGATTTCAGAAAGGAAGTGTCCAAGAAGCTTATCTGTTCTGCAGTCTCAAGAAGTCTTAAGAAGTGCAAACTTCCCTTGTCCTCCCGTTTTCACCTTCACTTGTCTCCCTTCTATATGTATTCTAGTCACTCCCAATTGCCCACCCTCCCTCTCTCCTCCCTATTCCATGCTTGGCTGCATGTTGTTCTTTTGATTTTTCTCTTAACTGCCTTGCCATAGCCAATTTGGCTGTCACCTGAAGGCCTGCCATAGCCTGTAGCTCTCACCAGTGTGGGCTGTGTCCACATTCCATGTATCTCAGGAGATGGTGGTTGCTGCCCTTCCTCTCTATTGTAATTTCTAAATTTCTCCGAAAGCTTCTGACAAAAATCTGCCCCTTTTGCAGCCTATGCCGAGAAGTTATACTATCAGTTACCTCTACCCTTGCCACTGATCACTCCTTTGATTTCCTGAAGGCCTCACTTCCTAACTCACAGCACACTTTGCCATCTCTGATTCTTTTGTATTCTCAGTATCTTCAGTGTTCTGGTGGATGATCCATCCAACACCCTGGCCAGTGAGATTTTTGGTTACCTCACCTTCAACATTTTCTTCCATTGAAACTCCCTACCACTGTTTAACCCTTTCTGTTTTCTTTGTACTTCTTGTCCAACTTAGACTCCTTCATTATCACCGCCTTCAACATGTCCTCAGACCCAGTAGAATATACAGATAAGTGAATAGGGAGATTACAATGTAGTGGTAAAAAGTACAGGGTGCTGTAGGAGCACACGGATAAAGAGAGGACTAAAAATGTTCAGAATAGCTAGAAATTTGCTAAGTAATATTAAGAGAAGTATGTAAGATATAATGAAAAGCCTTGTAAAATAGCAAGAAGTCATTGAAGAGTTTTCATGATCATTCACAGTAATGAGCGTTTCTTGAGTTTGATATGATTATCTCCATTCTACAAATGTGGAAACAGATTCTGAGCGGGTAAGTGACTTGCCTAAAGTCATGTAGCTTGTAAGTGGGGAGCCAGGCTCCATACCCAGTTTTTAACTACCTTCTCAGAGAGGCCTTCCTTGACCAATTTTATCTAAAAAGGAGGTGTTTCCTAACTGTTCTAATCTTATCACTGTTTATATCCTATATGGCAGATAGCACAACCTGTGTTTATTTTATGTATTAGTTTACTGTGTTTTGTCTGTTTCCCCTGTTAGATTGTAAGCTCCTTGAGGGCAAGTGTGATATCTTATTTCACTTGCATCCCAGAGCCTAACATCGTGTGGCGCATAGTAGGTGCTCAATAAATATTTGTGAATGAAGAAATGGTGGATCCTCGTTTGTATTTGACTTACGCTGACTGTGGAAATCACTTGATACCTGAGCAGCAGGCATTCACAAGGGAGGGAAACGAGGCAGATGGATGAAAGATGCTGGGGATTTCAGAGGAAGTCAGCAAACTGACCTAATAGACTCTGAAATCTCAGGGGCAAGGGCCTGGAATGGGGGATTGGTAGGGCAATGCACGGTGGGGACAGTAATGTGCGAGTAGGTGTTTTATTAAACCTGAAGGCCTAAGTGACCCGTCATAGACTCAGCGTACTGTATATTGTAAGGCTGGAGAAATTCTGCATGTAGTCTCTGTATTTTGTACTAAGGGCCAAGTCATCTGGGTCAGCTCTACTGCTCTGAGTTATGCAATACAACTGTAGGTGTAAACATTCTAATTTATCATCTTTAGTCTCTCAAGGCTAACAACTTCACCTAAGTCATTATTGGACTCTACTTTGTAACTGGAACAAGAATCAATTAATTTGATGTCTCTGAAGTCATGCCCACATGACATTGGACCAGCTACGGGCTTGTCCTGTAACATGGGTAGTACTGAAACCATGGTCGTGTAAGAGCTCATCCAAAGAAGGTGATGAGTGAAGAAAGAAGAGAACTAGACAAGGAGCACAAGAAGGAGATTAAGAAGGAGCAGCTGAGATATCACAGAGGCCAAAAGAAAGTATTTCAGGGTGTTTAGTGAAGTTAAAAGCTCTCATACAATATAAAAATAGAGTACCCATTTAGAAAAAAAATTTAATTTCAGAAACACCATATTTGATTGAATCTAAGGCATCTTTACATATACAAAGAAAAATCTAAACTGTGGCCCATTGCTTTCTATCATATTGATCATAAGAGGTAGTCTATTAAAATAGGAATGAATATGCATATTAGAATTTAGGAATTATGGTAATCTATATCTTCCTTTTTCAGTGTATTGGTGAGGGTAAATCTAGGTTGCAGTGGGATGAGGACTGCAAAGTAATGAAGTGAGCAAGTGCAGATAGCTCAAAAATTGGCTGTGATGAAGGGTGAGGCTGTAGCAGTAGAATTATGTGTGGTTGAGGGATTTTTTTTTTGAAGGTGGGAGAAACTTGCATCTCATATTTAAATGCTAAGTAGGATAGTGGGGTAGAATCAGAAGAGAGGGGGAGGTGGAAATGCAGGGGTGCAGGAGGAGTTGGCCAAGATCATTGGTACACCTAGGTTCCTGAGGAGGGAAGCTGGCATCCATATCACAGGCAGATGAAGGAATGGGTGTGGACACAGGCATGTGTGTCTTTTGGGTAGCAGAGGGTTTAAAGTTTTCACCTAATGGTTTTGCTCTCACACCTTTGAGAACCAAGTGATGTGGCCAGTTCCAGAAGTGGGGAGGGGCTGAGGATGGAGGTAGGTACAAAGACAACAGAGATAGTTTGAAATGGTGGTCCTAGAGAATGGGAAAGAGAATGGGCTAGAAAAGAACAGCAGTGAGTTGGACACCATGGACTTACAGTGGCATCCATCTGTCTGGAGGACTGTTCTTCAACACTGCTCATTGGTAAAGCCTATTCAGAGTTGAGTTTTTGTCAAGTGGGTGCAACAGAAGAAAGAAAATACTTTGAGCATGCTGGCAAGTAGCTGACATGATGGAATCTTAGTTGCCATCACACTCCTGAAATGATTCTTGCTGATGTCAAAATGGGCACATAATTGCCAAGTTCCATGAACTTGACTTTTACTAACTTCAACATTTGCATTTGACCCAGTCCCTTCCATTCCTTGATTTTTGTGACCACACAATTCTTTTTCTGTCTCCTTCAGGAATTCTTTTTCTTCTCTCTGCCCTGGAAATGTAAATGTAGATGTAACCTTGCTTGGTTAGCTGCCTTTCCTCAGCCACCTGACCCACACTGTTTGGCACACTCGTCTGCTCTGCTAGAATGTAAGTTCCATGAGGGCCAGGATTTTGTTTCTTTTGTTAACCACACGATTGCAAGTGTCTAGAATAGCTTTTACTTTCAACCTATGTCATTATATTTGAAATGAGTTTCTTGTAGAGAGCATATTGTTTTGATTTTTTGGTAGCAACTTGATTGAGGTATAATTCACATACTGTTTTAGTTTGCTAGGGCTGCTGTAAATTCCACAAACTGGGAATGACTTAAACTTAACAGAAATGTATTTTTTCGCCATCTGGAGGCTACCAAGTCTGAAATCAAGGTTCAGCAGTGTTGGCTTCTTGTACAGGCTTTGAGGGACGTCTGTTCAAGGCTTCTCATTTTGGCTTGTAGATGAACATCTTCACCCTCTGTTTCTTCACAACATTTTCCCTCCATACATGTCTGTCTCTGTGTCCAAATTTACCCTTTATAATAAGGATACTAGTCATATTGGATTAGGGCCCACCTTGATTACCTCATTTTAACTTGATCACCTCTAAAGACCCTTTCTCCAAATGGGGCCACATTCTGAGCTACTAGGGGTTAGGACTCCAACATATTTTTTTTTTTGGTATGGTACATAATTCAACCCATAACACATGCAGTTCTGTTGTTCAAAGTGTACAATTCACTGGTTTCTAGTATATTCACAGAATTGTGCAGCTATCACCATAGTCAATTTTAGAACGTTATCCTTATGCCCCACAAGAAACTCCATATCCGTTAGCAATCACACACTCCTAATTTCCCCATCCTCACACCCTTCAGCACTAGGCAACCACTAATCTATTTTCTGTATATGTATTTGCCTATTCTGGATATTTAATATAAGCTGAATGATATAATATGTGGCCTTTTGTGATGAGCTCATTTCAGTTGACCTAATGTTTTCAGGGTTCATCCACATAGCATATATCAGTACTTCATTCCTTTTTCTGACCAAGTAATATTCCATTGTATGGATGTACCACACTTTTGTTTATCCATCCTCCAATTGATAGCCATTTGGGTGGTTTCAACACTTTGGCTCTTATGAATAAGGCTGCTATGAACATCTGTGTACAAGTATATGTATGGACATATACTTTCCTTTCTCTTGGGTTTTTTTTTTATTGTATTTTTCAATCCTAAAATTTCTGTTTGGTTCTTTTTCTTCGCTGAGACTTATTTTTCCAAATGTTTCAGGATGTTTGTAATTGCTTATTGAAGCATTTTTATGATAGCTGCTTTAAAATCATTTTCAGATCTGATTTTAACATCAATGTCATCTCAGTGGAATCTGTTGATTTTTAATTGAATCTTGGACATTCGGGGTGTTATGAGATGAATTTATTTAAGGCTTCTGTTTTATCAGGCTTCTTCTGGCTTTGCACTGGTGAGAGAAGGGGAGTGTCTCAATACTTCTAGATGTAGGTGTAAGTCCAGATTCCCTCCTCGGCCTCCATTGACACCCCAGGGTGTAGGAGCACCTCCTTACTGCTGGGCAGAGATGGGAGTACTGGCTCCTCGCTAAGCAGGAGCCATCCTGATTAGGAGGGATAGGTTTGCCTTGTTACTGCTCCCCACACGGCCTTCACTGACACCAAGGGGAGATGGTTGGGCTCCTCCTGCCAGGCAGTGGTCAGAGTCCTGACTCTCCACTAGGCTTCCTCTGATACTAACACAGCACAAAGGTGGAGCAGGTGGGGTTGGAAGTCCAGGTACCCCACATATTCTCCACTGACAGTGGGGTTAGGATGAGGCTTGATAACGCTTGGCAGGTATGACAATCTCACTCAGCCTTCTCTGACCTCACCCCCCCCACAACCGGCGGGGAGGGATACCTTGTTTCTGCTGGCTGAGGAAAGAAGTCTAGGCTTTTCACTTGGCCTTTGCTGATGGGTAGGAATGAGGCTTGAAATTTTTCCTGTGGTGCTTGACTGGAATGATTAATGTCTAAAATATTATCGAAAACACAAAACCCTAAGGTATCAAGGTGTTTTGTTTTCTCAATTAAAAGGCCATATAACAAGTGTTGGCTAATAGAAATCTCTAAGGAAAGAGTTCTGCAAATGCTAGAAGTGTTTTTAAGCGTATCGGGTAAAGAATTAACAGTGGTTAATGTTCATGTGGTATTTCATTGTTTTTTGCAAAGTTCTTTAAATTTCAATGAACCCCTTGTTGGTCACAGATTCTGAATAGTTAACCTGCCTGTGGTTTTGTCATCCCCTTCTTGCTGGCAGCCATGGCAGAAGGTGAATGATATCAGAGAAGGATTTCCTGGGTGAGGAGAGCAGGAGAGAACAGCTTTTCTGAATACAAAAGTAATACACATTCATTGTAAATGAGTGATTATTGATGTAGGTGGGCTAATATGTACCATATTTTTTTCCTGTTTTCTATTTGTTGCCCATGTTCTTTGTTTTTCTTTCCTCTCCTCTTTTTCTGCCTTCTCTAGTTTTAATTGAGCATTTTATATTATTCCATTTTTTTCTTGTCAGCATATCAATTTAAAAAAAATTTTTCTTTCTTTCTTTTCTTTTTCTTTTTCTTTTTTTTTGGTGTTTGCCCTTGAGTTTGCAATATACATTTACAACTAATCCATGTTCTTCAAATAACACTGTATGGGTAATGTAAGTATCTTACAACAGAGTATTCCCAACTCCTCCCTCCATCTCTTATGATATTGCTGTCATTCAATTAATTTATCTATAGCTATAATCACTGAATGTTTTGTTGCTGCTATATTTTTAACAAACTGTTACAATAAGAATAAGGAAAATAAAAGATTTTATTTTACCTTCATTTACTCCTTCTTTGATGTTCTTCCTTTCTTCATGTAGATCTGAGTTCCTGACCTATATTCCTGAAAATTTTCTTTTAACATTTCTTGCTGTGTAGGTCTATTGTCAGCTAATTCCCTTTGTTTTTGTTTGTCTGAAAAAGTTTTTATTTCTCCTTCATTTTTGAAGGATAATTTTGCTAGATACTGAATTCTAGGTTGGTGGAATTTTTTCCCTAACACTTTAAATAATTCACTACACTCTCTTATTGCTTACATGGTTTCTGAAAAGAAACCCAATGTAATTCTTATCCTGACTCCTCTATAGGAGGATTTCTTTTTCCTTTGGTTTCTTTCAAGAATTTCTCTTCATCTTTTACTTTCTGCAGTTTGAATATGATATGCCTAGGTATAGATTTTTTTTTATCATTTATTTTATTTGTTCTCAGAGATTTCTGAATCTGTTGTTTGGCGTCTGCCATTAATTTTAGGAAATTCTCTGTGATTTCTATTTCAAATATATCTTTTCCGGATGTATACCCAGGAGTGGGATTGCTGGATCATATGATGACTCTGTTTTTAGTGTTTTAAGGAAACTCCATACTGTTTTCCATAATGGCTGCACTAATTTACATCCCTACCAACAGTGTGGGAGTGTTCCCTTTTCTTCACCCTCTGGTATTCCCATTATGGGTATGTCATAACTTTTGTAACTGTCCCACAGTCCTTGAATGTTTTATCCTTTTTTCTTTACTTCTTTTTCTCTTTGTACTTCAGTTTTGGAGGTTTTTATTGACATTTCTTCAAGTTTACTGATTCTTTCCTCAGCCATATCCAGTCTGTTGATGAGTCTGTCACAAAGGCATAGTTCATTTCTGTGACAGTGTTTTTTATTTCTAGCATTTCTTTTTGATTCTTTCTTAGAGTTTCCATCTTTGTTGTCATATTACCTATCTGTTCCTTCATGTTGTCCACTTTTTTCATTAGACCCTCTGCCGTATTAAGCATAGTTGTTTTAAATCCCTGTGTGACAATTTCAACATCTCTTCCATATGTAGGTCTGGTTCTGATGCTTGTTCTATCACTTCAAATTGTGTGGGCATTTTTGGTAATTTTTTAAATTGAAGTATGGTTGATTTACAATATTGTGTTACTTTCAGGTGTATAGCAAAGTAATTCGGTTATACATATATATGTATATATATTTGTTATTTTAAAAATTCTTTTCCATTATAGTTTGTTACAAGATATTTAATATAGTTCCCTGTGCTGTACAGTAAATCCGTGTTGTTTATCTATTTTATATATGGTAGTGTGCATCTGTTAATCCCATACTCCCAATTTATCCCTACCCCCACCTTCCCCTTTGGTAACCATACGTTTGTTTTCTTTGTCTATGAGTCTGTTTCTGTTTCATTAATAAGTTCATTTGTACTATTTTTTTTAGATTCCACCTATAAGTGATGTCATAAAATATTTGTCTTTGTCTGAATTACTTCACTTAGTATGGTAATCTCTGTGTCCATCCATGTTGCTGCAAGTGACATTATTTCATTCTTTTTTATGGTTGAGTAATAGTCTAGACTTTTTGATGATGGCCATTCTGACCAGAGTGAGGTGATACCTCATTATAGTTTCGATTTTCATTTCTCTAATAATTAGCAGTGTTGAGCATTTTTTCATGTGTCTGTTGGCCATCTGTATGTCTTCTTTGAAGAAATGTCTGTTTAGGTCTTCTGCCCATTTTTTGCTTGGATTGTTTGGGTTTTTTTGTTATTGAATTGTATGAGCTGTTGTATATTTTAGAAATTAAGCCCTCATTGGTCATATTGTTTGCAAATATTTTCTTCCAGTCCATAGGTTGTCTTTTCATTTTGTTTATGGTTTCCTTTGCTGTGCAAAATCTTCTAGGTTTGATTAGATCCCATTTGTTTATTTTTGCTTTTATTTATATTGCCTTGGGAGACTGACCTAAGAAAATATTGGTACGATTTATGTCAGGCAGTGTTTTTCCTGTGTTCTCTTCTAGGAGTTTTGTGGTGTCATGTCTTATATTTAAGTCTTTAAGCCATTTTAAGTTTATTTTTGTGTATGGTGTGAGAGTGTTCTAGCTTCATTGATTTACATGCAGCTGCCAGCTTTCCCAACACCACTTACTGAAGAGACTGTCTTTTCTCCATCATATATCCTTGCCCCCTTTGTTGAAGATTAATTGACTATAGGTGGGCGGGTTTATTTCTGGGCTATCTATTCTGTTCTGTTGATCTATCTGTCTATTTTTGTGCCAATACCATGTTGTTTTGATTACTGTAGCTTTTGTGGTTCTTTGTGAATTTTAGGATTATTCTAGTTCTGTGAAAAATGTCATGGGTAATTTGATAAGGATCACATTAACTCTCTGGATTGCTTTGGATAGTATAGCCATTTTAATGATATTAATTCTTCCAATCCAAGAGCATGGGATATCTTTCCATTTCCTTGAATCATCTTTGATTTCTTTTATCATTGTTTTGTAGTTCTCAGTGTGTAAGTCTTTCACCTTGTTGGTTAGGTTTATTCCTGGGTTGTTTTTGTTTGTTTGTTTTGTTTTTTGATGCAATTTTAAATGGGATTGTTTTTGTTGTTGTTTTGGGTTTTTTTACTTTCTCTTTCTGATATTTTCTTGTTAGTGTAAAGAAATGCAAGATTTCTGTATGTTAATCATATATCCTGCTACCTCGCTAAATTCATTTATCAGTTCTAATAGTTCTTGTGTGGAGTCTTTAGGGTTTTCTATATAGAGTATCATGTCATCTGCATATAATGACAACTTTACCTCTTCCCTTCTGATTTGGATACCTTTAATTTCTTTTTCTTGTCTAATTGCTGGGGGTAGGACTTCCAATACTATGTTGAATAGAAGTGGTGAGAGTGGGCACCCTTGTCTTGTTCCAGAATTTAGCAGGAAGGCTTTCAGCTCTTCACCATTGAGTACTGTGGGTATGCTGGCTGTGGGTTTGTCATAAATAGCTTTTATTATGTTGAGGTATGTTGGGAATTCCCTGGCAGTCCAGTGGTTAGGACTCAGCGCTTTCATTGCTGGGGCTCGGGTTCAGTCCCTGGTGCAAGAACTAAGATCCTGAAAGCCGCGTGGCCAAAAAAAGAGAGAGAGAGGAGAGAGAGAGATGTGTTCCCTCTCTACCCACTTAGGCAAGAGTTTTTATCATGAATGGATGTTGAATTTTATCAAATGCTTTTCTTGCTTCTATTGAGAAAATCATGCAGATTTTGTCTTTTCTTTTGTTGTGGTGGTGTCTCACATTGATTTGTATATGTTGAACCATCCTTGTGACCCTGGAATGAATCCAACTTGATCATGGTGTGTGATTGTTTTATGTGTTTTTGGATTCAGTTTGCTAATATTTTGTTGAGGATTTTTGCATCTATATTCATCAAAGATATTGGCCTGTAATTTTCTTTTTTGGTAGTGTCTTTGTCTGGTTTTGTTAGTATTCCCTGCTCTTCGATCTTTTGGAAGAGTTTAAGAAGGATAGGATAAGTTCTTCTTTGTATGTCTGCTAGAATTCACCAGTGAAGCCATCCAGTCTGGATTTTTGTTTGCAGGGAGGTTTTTTTCTTTCTTTTTTAAAAATTTTATTGGCGTATAGTTGATTTACAATGTTCTGTTAGTTTCAGGTGTACAGCAAAGTGATTCATTTATATATATACATATATTCATTCTTTTTCAGATTCTTCTCTCATATAGGTTATGACAGAATATTGGGTAGAGTTCCCTGTGCTATACAGTAGGCCCTTGTTGGTTATCTATCTTATATATAGTAGTGTGTGTATGTTAATCTCAAGCTCCTGATTTATCCCCACCCCACACTTTTTTTTTTTTATTACAGATTCTATTCATATCTAGTGATTGGTCTGTTCAAATTATCTGTTTCTTCCTGATTCAATTTTGGCAGGCTTTACATTTCTAGAAACTTTTCCATTTCTTCTGCGTTGTCTGCATTGGCAGGCAGACTCCCAACCACTGCGCCACCAGGGAAGCCCTCTTATGGTATTTTGTATTTCTGCGGTGTCAGTTGTTATTTCTTATTTTTCACTTCTTATTTTGTTTATTTGGGTCCTCCCTCTTTTCTTCTTGAAGAGTCTGGCCAGAGGTTTGTTGATTTTGTTTATCCTTTCATAAAACCAACTCTTGGTTTTATTGATTTTTTTCTATTTTTTAATCTCTAGTTTATTTATTTTCTCTGATCTTTATTATTTCCTTCCTTCTGCTAGCTAGGTTTTGTTTGTTTTTTTCTAATTCTTTTAGGTGGTAGGTTAGGTTAACTGGGATTTTTCTTTTTGAGGAAGGCCTGTATCATTATGAACTTCCCTCTTAGAACTGCTTTTGCTGCATCCCATAGATTTTGTATGGTTGTGTTTTCATTATTGTTTGTCTTGAGGTATTTTTTAATTTCCTCTTTGATTTCATCATTGACCCATTGGTTTTTTCAGTAGCATGTGTTTTAGTCTCCATGTAATCATTTTTTCCTCGTTTCTCTTTCTGTGGTTGATTTTGCATTGTAATTCTTGTAAGCCAGACATGATCTACTGGGTAGAAGGAACCCAGTACTCATTCCTGTGAAGATTTCTGTTCTTGGGCTTCTACTATTTTTAGGTGGTGATTCTCTGTATCTGCTTGTCCCTCTTCAATTTTGAGGGCAGTGGTTTGCACTGTGATGTTAGTTTCCTGCTGGATCTAAGAAGAATTGTTGGTTTTCATCTTGCTCAGCTTTTTTCTTATTGTTAGGGTAGAGTGACAACATCTGAGCTCCTTTCATGCACGACTGGACTCTCTCCAGCTTTTGCAGGAGACTGTTGGCCACCTCCTGTGGCCTGCTCTTGCCACTACTCCCACTTTTGCCCTGTGGCATAGAAATCTCTTGAGGAAGAAAGATGGGACAATCATAGGTATCATCTGGTTCATTTTCCCATCTTTCTGGCATTGCTTGCCTTCATTGCCAAATGTCCAGTGTCTTGAGAACTATTATTTCTTATATTTTGTTTTTTTTCATTATTTCAGGTAGAGGAGTAAACATGATTGCTGTTACTCCATCTTGGCCTGAGGCCAAAGCAACAGGTTTTATTTTTAATAATAATATTTAATGCCAGTGTTCCTCCCAAACACTCTCTATTTACAGCTTTATTTTTTGAACATGTCTAATACTTTAAGTGAATAAGGTGAGAATTAAAGGAAGCACCACTTTCTGTACCCAGTGGAGCTGTGTCTAAACCAAATTTGGCAACATTTATCTTTGGTTATCCCAGCATCCCTGTTCTAAACTCTTTTCCTCACTGATTGTACCTCTTTTTGTCCAGGATTTAAGAGCCCACAGCCTTTTCTCCCATATGCTCTTACCTCCAAGTCAGTCTTTTTCTTTTATGTCATCAGATGATAGCTCAACTCAGAGCATCCCCACCCATGTCTTCAGTTAAAGAAATAAAACTCTAGCAGTATGATCAGGTCCTGGAAAGCATTTTATTTTAGTGGGGGAAGAGGTGCCAGTAATAGCATTCTAACTTAAAAATGCTATAGAGTTGTATTTTCCACATGATAATTTCATCTGAATCTTGTCGTCTCTTTGTATTGTAGGTTGGACAGGTGGTGTTTGATGACCTTTGCATCACTAAAGCAATGTGAGTTACCTCTGAGCAGCACGGTAGTCCAGGAGGTAGAAAGGAAAGTGAGCTATAAGAAACCCTGAATTGTATTTTACAGTTGACTATTAAACAACACAGGTTTGAACTGCACAGGCCCACTTACATGTGGAATTTTTTTTTTTTTTTTTTTTTTTTTTTTTTTTACTAAATACATACTACAGTACTACATGATGGTTGAATCTTTGGATGTTGAACCTAGGATATGGAGGGCCAACTGTAAAGTTACACATGGATTTTTGACTGGGCAGAGCGTCAGTGCCCCTGACCCTGACATTGTTCAAGGGTCCACTGTATTAGCTAATTTTGTTCCATTTTCAGCTTGTACCCTCTTCTCCATTTCCTTCCCTGCAGCTGCCTTTAAGGCAAACTCAAGGAAAGCCTCTTTCAAGTTGCTTTACCATTATCCCCATGCTGCCATTTTTGTCCTTCACGTCCATCTCAAAATTCACTTGCCTCTAGCAAAAAGTAGACATAACTAATAAGGAGTGAAGCACTCCCTGTACATGGTAGAAGATAATCCTGAGTAGCTGGGAGAAGAGAGGAAACTGTTTTGTTAATGTACACCTTTCTGTATCTTTTGAATTTTGAACTGTATGAATATATTACTTATTTTAAAAGACTAAGTAAAAAGAGGACTTTGGTTTTTAAAAAAAAATGCGGAATATGAGCTAATACTGGTTTCTTGATGGTTTACATAATGATTTGGAGAAACCACATATTTTCAGAGCTGATTAGCTGTCTCTTCATTGCATTCATGTGTTGGGGATACAGAAGCCCAGCTTTTAATTCTTGAGGAAAACCTCGTTCTATCTCAGCAGGTTATGACACGTGTTTTCCTGCTTCTTTTTATGCCTAGTAATCTTTGTTTAGATGCCAGACATTGTAAATTTTACCTTGTCAGGTGCTGAATATATTTGTATTCCTATGAGTAAATTGAACATTGTTCTGAGATGCAGTTATGTTACTTGGAAACATTTGATTCTTTCACGTCTTGCTTTTATGATTTCTTAGGAGCTTCCAGAACAGTGATTTCATGGCCACATGGGGAGTCATGCTGCTATATGTCTTCTCTAACTTGGGCTGTTGTAAGTGTAGGAAGCATCTTGTGGCTTTCATCCCTGTCTCCCTATAGTTATTTCTCACAGGAACAAGTTTGTCCTCTTAAAACACAAGTCAGATCATGTAACTGCTTTGCTCAAAACCCTTAATGTTTCCCTGGCTCACTCAAGGTAAATCTAATGTTTTTACCATGACCTACACGGCCCTACATCAGTGATTCTAAAACTTTAAAGTGTGACCATAGTAAAAAATATATTTTACATTATGTCACAATATACACACTATATATTTTTTTAAAAATAAAAGGTTCAGGAATCAGTATTTGTCCTTATGTACCTAAAAAGCTTATATGACTTCATTAACATTTAAATATGGCATGATTAATTATCTGGTAATTTCATTCAGTATATTTTCAGTTCTAGAAGTTCATTTGGGGTCTATATTTAGTATCTTCCAAGTTGCTAATTGATTCTTTGAACATATGGAATAAAGTTATAACAACTGTTTTACTGTCCTTATCAGCAAATTCTAACATCTAGGTCCATTCTGTTTTGGTTTTGGTTGATTGATATATCTCCCCATTGTTGATCGTGTTTTTCTGCTTCTTTGTATGCCTAGTAATCTTTGTTTAGATGCCACACATTGTAAATTTTACCTTGTCAGGTGCTGAATATTTTTGTGTTCCTATGAGTAAATTGAACATTGTTCTGAGATGCAGTTATGTTACTTGGAAACATTTGATTCTTTCACGTCTTGCTTTTCTGATTTCTTAGGAGCTTCCAGAACAGTGATTTCTCTAAGGTTAGCTATTTCCCCCTACTGAGGCAAGAACTTCCTGGTTATTGTACCTAATTCCCCTTGAATTGTGAGGTTTTACACTCTAGCTTTTGGGAATGGGCACCATTCCTGGTCCTGTGTGGGTTTGACATTGTTCCCTCTAATTCTTTTGGATGTTTTCTCCCCAACCTCAGATAATTTCCTCACATGCATTTATTGATAGCCTCTGTGATGAATTCCTGAGGGAGTCCCTCTCTGTTTAGCTCCTTGTCTCTGTTCTCCTACAAATTCTCACCACCTTGGTCTCTCTGGACTCTCAGCTCCATTTCCTCAATCCGGGGGATCTGATGGGCTTTGCCTGGTTTCTCTTCTGTGCTGCAGCTTGGAAACTCTCAAGGCAGTAAGCTGGGGCAATTGTAGGGCTCACCTCATTTGTTTCTGTTCTCTCAAAGATTACTATCCTTGATTGCCTGATATCCAGTATCTTAAAAGCAGTTGTTTCATATATTTCAGGGATATATTGATTGTTGCAGGCAGAAGGATAAATCCACTCTCTTCTTGGATGGAAGGGAAGTCACTAAATTTTTATGTTTTGGATTTCTCTCCTGGAATGTAATGATTAAAAGTTCGTGATGGAGAAATGAGATATAACACTTTCTCTAATTTTATTTAATTTAAACCATTGTCATAAAAAACATTGATATCACTAACAGTGTTAGGGAATATAGTAATAATTTTTGAGTCTCATTTTCGACTTGAAAAATATTATCCTTGATAATATTCTTTCTGAAAAACAAACTCATCATAATTGAAACTCAGAGTAATGACATGTTTACCAACAATGGATTATACTTCTATGCATTTAGCTTGATTAAGTGCAAATTGTGTTAATATAAAATTCAAATAATATGGCAATAACCCTCCCATTAGGAACTGACCTTAATAAGCTAGAAAATCAAATGGAACCCCATTCTACAAAAGATTAAAAGACCTGTTCCTTCCATTTCATATATTCATCGCATGCTCTTCTCTATTTTTCCTGTGCTATTTGTCTCAGTTGGCTGTAGTGTTTATTGAGACACGTCTAGTTCTTGCAGAGTTCGTAGGTGTGCTCACTTAGGTATTTTCTATTCTAATATCTATTTTGGTAGATATTTATAATATCTATATATATTTTTGAAAATACTGATTGTGACTCACTACACTGATTTCCTGACACATTAAATTGAAACGTCTAGTTCTTGCAAAGAGTCCATAGCTATTTTTCTATTCTATTCTGATATCTAACTATTATTTTAAAATTCTCATTGTGACCCACTTCATTGATTTCCTGACACAATAAACTGTGTCAACAAGCAGTTTGATAAGCATTGCCTGACAACACTGGATGTTGTCCAGTTCGCCAGGTTCAAACAGGCACCTATTTGAACCTAGCCAGGTTTGTAGCTCCTGCTGGAACAACCAAGAATCCTAGATTTTAAAAAGTACTTTTTTTTAAAAAAGGCTTGAAAAACATTGATTACAAAAACATTGATTAACTAGCAAAAAATCAAGGAATTCTCAAGGAAGAAGTTGAGTAAAAGTGGGGGATCCAGAGAGTAAAGCAGAGCACTGCTGCAGCTGGCTTCAGCAATTATTTGTTGCAGTTATTTGTTGAACCAGAGGAATTGACTTTGGCTTTCACAGGCTCTGGGGCATGACTACAGCAAGCAAATCTCAGAGGTTCTAAATTGTCTAATATGTGATATTGTCCCCACAGAACCAGAGCCCAAAGGGCTGTGCCCTTAGTATAAAGATGACGTGGAAATAATCCCACTCTATGAGGGAACCACAAGGAATCTTAGCTTTAGCTAAGGAGGGAAATTACTGCTAAGCATTGGGAACCACAAGGCTTCACACAGTCTTGCGGCTTGAATGCACAGTATTAAATGTTTTGACAAAAACTTCAACCTAAGAATTTAGTGTCCATCCAGAACAGTAGTGCCCCATGGTGCCTGGCAGATGTAAATGCAAATCCACTCTGGAAGAACCTACATTCACCCCAGAAAAAACTTCCAAGGCAACTGAGCTGCTTGAAGTAAAACAAAAAACTTCAGTTTATGATGATCAAGAGGAAGAAACAATGAAACAACAAAAACCTTCATGGACTTCAGATAATGAAATTAACAAAATTTCTAAAAAGCTCAGAGGTGAGCAGGATCCTCCAGATTCAAGGAGGAATAGAAAGAAATTTCAGGATAAGTCAGAAGTCATCTAAAATGTAGCTCAGAAGTATAATGAGATGGAAAATATAAAGAAGTGGTTATGAGACATGAATGATAGAGTGAGAAGGTCTAATATGTTTCTAGTTGGAGTCCCAGAAGAAAGGAAGAGAAAGAATGGGAAAGAGACAATATTCAGAGAGATCATGGCTGAGAATTTTTCAAAACTGATGAAAGATATCATGCCACAGATTCAGGAAGGTAATAAATTCCAAACAAATAAGAAATTCACACCTTGATGTATCAGAGTAAGACTTTAGAACACCAAAATAAAGAGGAAACTATTAAAATCAAAGAGAAAATAGATATCTTCAAAGGTCTGACAGTTAAACCAATAGATTATCTCTGATTAGCAAAAATGCAAGCCAAAAATGGACACTTCAGGTTACACTGGAAGAAAAATAATCTAGAACTCAGTACCAAGTGGAACTATCTTTCAAGTATGAGAGTAAAATATATTTTCACTTGAAAACAGAAATTTGCCCTAATAAACCTTCACTAGAAGATGATATAGATCAGATAGGATAGAAGGAAGAAATCCCACATGAAAGAGCTCAGATGTGAGATAAAGGCCACAGAAAGTGACTGGTTAGCAGATGTTGACTAAATAAATTAACAATTTATTGTGGGATTTTAAAAAGGGAAAAAAGATAGAATTAAAATCATAAGAGAGACTTCCCTGGTGGTCCAGTAGGTCAGACTCCACACTCCCAATGCAGGGGGCCTAGGTTCAATCCCTGGTCAGGGAAGTAGATCCTGCATGCATGCCACAATGAAAATTCCGCATGCCACAACGAAGATCCTGTGTGCTGCAACTAAGACCTGGCATAGCCAAAATAAATAAATAAATATTTTTAAAAAATCATATGAGTGGGGAGGAACCTAAATGCCCATCGACAGATGAATGGATAAAGAAGTTGTGGTACATATATACAATGGAATATTACTCAGCCATAAAAAGGAACGAAATTGAGTCATTTGTTGAGATGTGGATGGATCTAGAGACTGTCATACAGAGTGAAGTAAGTCAGAAAGAGAAAAACACATATCGTATATTAACGCATATATGTGGAACCTAGAAAAATGGTACAGATGAACCAGTTTGCAGGGCAGAAGTTGAGACACAGATGTAGAGAACAAATGTATGGACACCAAGGGGGGAAAGCCACGGGGGGGTGGGGATGGTGGTGTGCTGAATTGGGCTATTGGGATTGACATGTATACACTGATGTGTATAAAATTGGTGACTAATAACCTGCTATATAAAAAAGTAAAATTAAAAAATTTAAAAAATATGAGTGGCATATGAGTGGGGAGGAAGTGATGAATAGGCTTTTTCTTGGCAAAGAAGTGGGTAAGATATTAATCTGCTTTAGATTACATGTTGTCATTATTGGAATAACTGCCAAGAAAAATAGAGACAGAGTGAACAGCTTCCAAACTGGTAGGGGGATAAATGGGATGTAAAAAAAATAATTCAAATGATAGAAATGGAAAATAGAAGTAGAAACATCAAAATTGTGGGATAAATGGAAAACAAAAAATAGTTGATATAAGTCCATATATCTCAAAAATTACATTGTGAAAATGGACTAAGTGCTTCAGGTATATTACAAAGATGGTCAGATATCAAATAATATGCTGTTTACAAAAGACATTTGAAGCACAAGTGTGCAAAAATGCTAAACTTAAAAAGATCAAATTCTAACCCAGGGAATTTTGAGGTAGCTGTATTAATATCAAACAAAATGGCCACAAAATTATTAGATAAAACAATTTTAAAGTTATATGCACCTAGTAACATAGCCAAAATATGTACTGCAGAAAATGTAAGAATAGCAGGGAGAGTAAAAAAAAAAATCCAGTCATTACAGGAAATAGTAACACACCTGTCTTTGTAAGGGATAGAGCAAACTTTTAAAAAATTAGAAATGTACAGAATTAAGCATTAACAAACATGAATTAATGAATATATATAGAATACTATATCAAACAACTGCAGAATATACTTTTTTTAAGCATAGATGGGACATTTCATAAAGATTTCAAACAGTTAAAATACAGAAGTATGTTCTCTAACCACAGTGCAGTTAAGCTAGAAATCAGTGCAAAAAATTACATGTCTAGAAATTAAGCATAAATAACTCATGGGTTTAAGAAGAAATTGTATGACTCTATTTATAAAACAGAAACAGACAGACATAGAAAACAAACTTATGGTTACCAAAGGGGAGAGGGAGGGGAGGAGGGACAAACTAGGGATATGGGATTAACAGATACAAGCTATTATATATAAAATAGATAAGCAACAAGGATTTACTGTATAGCACAGAGAATTATACCCAATATCTTGTAATTTATTACAAGATAATTACAATATCTTGTAATAACCTATAATGAAATATAAACTGCAAAAAAACTAAATCACTATGCTGTACACTCAAAACTAGCACAGCACTGTAAATCAGCTATACTTCAATTTAAAAAAAGTTTTATTAGAGATTAGAAAGTATATAGAATTGAATGACAGTAAAAACGCAATATATGTAAACTTTTGGGATATATCTAGAATAATACTTAGAGGGACGTTTGTAGCCTCAAATATGTATATTAGAAAAGCTAGGCTGAAAATTGATGAGGCAAACATCCATATTAAGTTAGAAAAAGACTGGCATTATAAGTCAAAAAAATAGAAGGAAAGAATAAGAGTAGAAATAAATACAACAGAAGAATACAATAGAGAGATCACTCCCCACAGCCTTCTTCCCCTTGCAAACTCTAACCCTTCAGGTTCCAGTTTGGCCATCCCCTCATCTGGGGTAGTGGTTCTCTAAGTGTGCATTCTGGGAATTTATCAGAAATGCAAATTTTTGGTTCAGACTTACTGGGGGTGAGGCACAGCAATCTGGGCCTTGATGCTCTGTATACATTAACCAGGAGCCCTCCAGGGGATTCTGATGCCTGTTTAAGAACCACTGTTCAAACCACTGGTGAAACTTGAGTTTGTATCAGAATCCCCTGGAGGGCTGATTTAGTGGAATTTCTAACAAGTTCCCAGGGGATGTTAATGCTCTTCTTTTAGAGACCACTGTTTTAGGGGCTTTTAAAACATGCCCAGGAGATTCTGGTTGGATTAATCTGGGCTGTGGCTTTGGTTTGGCAATCTGACAAACTTCCATGTGTTCCTAATATACAGCCACTTCTCCAAGAGAACTTCCCCAGCAATCTGTGCCCTCCCAAGCTTTGAGTACCTCTCTCTGGGGAGTTCTCCTAGGACCCTGTGCTTCCCTTCTCTGTAGCAAATATTTTGCAGCCCAGGATGGACAACTGTCTACTTGTCTGTCCCTCTCACCAGAAGATAAAACTCTTATAGGCAAAGACCTTGCCTCCTTTGCTCTTCTACCCTTAATGCTTCAGTAGGTATTCAGTAAATATTGGTTGAATAATTAATACATGAAATGCCTCTGACTTTTAGTAGTACTTACCAGCTGGGTGGTGATAGTCTCCTTTGACACTCACAGAAGCACAAAGAAAGGCATGTGTTCTGTAGTTTGGGTTGAGGTTTCTGGAGGGAGAAGAATCAGTAGGGGAACTGAATCAGACATTCCCTGTCACTTGGAATTGAGCAGTCTGGCAGGACCCTGTTGTAATGGCTAAGAGTGTGGACTGCCTGGGCTCGAATTCTGCCTCCCTGTCTGCCATTTACTAGTGTGATCTTGGCAAAGTTGCCTAAGCACTCTATATTCCAGTTTTCTCTTGTGTAAAATGAGGATAATAAAAGTACTTTCCTTTTGCGTTTGTCTCTCTTGAGAATTAAAATATGTGTAAAGCTATCAGAGCAATACCTAATACTTATTAAGTACTATTATTCTACCCCCTTTTAATTTATGGAAGTGACTAAAAATTATTCGATTATTACATCTCAGGCTAGAATAAATGGCTCGCATTTGCCAAGCCTTTAATTAAGCCCAAATATTACTCTTCCCCCTAAGGATGACCACAAATGCGACCAAAGTAAAAAAATTAAAGTAGTGAAGCAATGCAAGCTGATAAAATTATTAAACCAAAGGCATTAAAGTATTTGCTAACATGAACTCATATTTTTCACTCAGTTTTGGTATATTTTCTAATTGGATGTATTTTGCATATAATAAGGTTATTACACTTTTCTTACTTTGTAGCTAGTGCCAAGCTTACATTTTATTGGTCTTATTGATTTGGCAATCCACCCCTTGCCCCCAGTTTGAGGTTCTCTGTTAGGCTTAGAGGGAAAATTGCTGTGAGCTCTGTAGAGAGGTAAAGGTATTAAAACACAGTGCCTATACTGGCCTACTGACTTTATTAGGGATATTAAACAATAGCCTTTTATATAACTTTTTTCCCCAAAGAGCTATATCCCATAATCCCATGAGGAATATACAGCAGAAGTCTCTCTCTCTCTCTCTCTCTCTCTCTCTCTCTCTCTCTCTCTCATTTCCCCAAAGGAAACCAAACCACAGACTGTTCATCAAAGGTCAAACAGGACTCCAAATTGATTTCCAACCCAAGACATTTCCCATCAGGCGCGCTGTCTCTGGAAGGAACAGTAACCATCTTACATGAGGCTTGGGAGGTAGTGGCAGGTAGTCATCAAAGGACACTGTAAATTCACTCATTTCATCCAAATCCACAAGCTCTTAACCCAGTGGTTCCCAGCCCTGCCTGCACGTCCGAGTCACCTGGGGAGCTTTCACAAATTAACCTGTGACTGGGCCCCACCACAGACCAGTTAAGTCAATTTCTGGAGAATGGGGGTCCAGCATGGACATTTTTTAAAAGCCTGGGGCAGGGGAGTGGGGAGGGGAGATTCTAAGGTGCAGAACCATAGTGCCTGGAAGTAGGATAAATATCTGGAATGAATGAGTAGGAGAATGAACCCACAGGACTGTAGGAAGTTGCAGTGCACTGAGGCTCAGTCACCTGCCTGTGGAGAGGGTTAATTGTTCCAGAGGCTCCTGTATACAGGAGAGAATTCTAGCCCTGCCGTTGTCAAATATAGGGAGAGCAGGAGAAGTAAATATTGAAACTCTGGTTCCTTTTCCTTCTCCCCCTACCCCCCCCCCGACTCCCCCTTCCCCTTACACCCAGACTAGCTGTTCACCCCAGTTGGGTTCCAGCCCCCGGGTCTTTGTGCTAAGTTAGAAAGTCGCCTGGCCTTGCTGGCTGCCCCACACCCACCCTTCAGCCCTTTGTGGGAGTATTGCTGCAGTTTCTGCAGGGTTTGGGAAGGTCCGGTTCTCCCCACCCAGACTAAGACAGTCTTCCAAGCCTGGGAGGGAGACAGTGGACTTCTAATGGTGACGCAGTACCCCTCATGGCTGCTGCTGCCCAAGGGCTTGAGTGGGACTGCCAGGATCAGCCAGCAGTGTGCCAGGAACTCTGTTCCCACTCAGATCAAAAAAACCTACAATCCAGAGTGCCCACAGGAACCAATGATCTGTACCTGGGACCTCTCAGACCTCAGCGCCTCTTCAGTATGCGAGTGGGGGAAGGTCTCCATGTACTTGAGGCTGAATTTCCTAACCTCCTCCAAGGGTGGGAGTAGGGTGGAAGTGCAAGCAGGATTATATTTATTTAAAGGAAATAAACACAAATGCCGGAGTTTATGAACAGATCCACTCCTGCTATGCATGCCAGAAAACAGAAAGGAATTAGCCTTCATTGAGTGTCTAATAAGAGCTAACAGCTATTGACCCCTTACTCCATGCCAGGCACTGGTTAGCTCATGTAGTCAGCCCAGTGACCCTGTGAGGGTGGAGATGTTGAGGAGGTAAGTGGGAATTGTCCAGATTCACACAGCTGCTAGGTGAGGAAAATGAGATTAGAATTCAGGCCGCTGCATTCCAGCCTCTTACTCAAATTGCTGGCTATGTCTCTTCACCTACATCTTCTCACTCAGTCCTCAAAACAAACCTTAAGGCCAGTGATGTTTCACCCATTTTACATCAAGGAGACTGAAGCACTAGGAGGTACACTTGCCCAACATCTCACAGCTAGTAAATGGTGGACCCAGGGTCTGTCAGGTGTTAAATACAAATTCTTTCTAATTCTGCATGTTGCCTCTGCCAGATGCCTCACCTCATTCTGTCTCCTCTCCCTCCCTGAGGGAACAGTTGATGACAGAGCCAGTCCTTGCCTGGTTCGAGCAAGGCAGACACATAAGCATCTGTAATGTAAGTAATTATACTATAATGTGATAGGTGGTAAAACAGAGTTCCGTGTAAAGTGTTATGGGCAGTGGGGATGGAGTAACTGCTCTGTCTTAGAGGAGGGAGGGCAAAGTTCTGGCAGAGAACCGAAGGAAGAAGGATATTTTCAGGTGGATCCACTCATCCAAGTGAAGATATCACCATGGGAAAAGGCCCAAGAAGTGAGAGGACTTGTACTTAAGCAAAGGTTGATCCAGGTTTTGTAGAATTTGGAAATTATAAGATTTTGCGGTCCCTCTTTAGGAAAATACAATATTAGGAATACAAGGTTACATAAGAAAGTAAATATTCACTGAGAAAGAAACAGATCACACAGTTCAAAAATTTAAAAGCTAATGTGTTGAAAGTCCCCAAGACCACCCTCAGGCTCAGTGATAAACTAGGAGGCTTCAGAAAAGCTGTTATGCTCATGATTATGGCTTATTACAATGAAAACGTACAGATTAAAATCAACAAAGGGGAAATGCATAGAGGGTGCTTGTGTTCAAATAACCTATATTTTACTTAGTAATGGCCCCCAAATGCAAGAGTCATGATGCTGGCAATTTGGATATGCCAAAGAGAAGCCATAAAGTGCTTCTTTTAAGTGAAAAGGTAAAAGTTCTTGAAATAATAAGGAAAGAAAAAAAATCGTATACCGAGGTTGCTGAAATTTACTGTAAAAACGAATCTTCTACCTGTGAAATTGTGAGGAAAGGAAAAGAAATTTGTGCTAGTTTTGCTGTTGTACCCCAAACTGCACAAGTTACAGCCACAGTGCATGGTAAGTGTTCAGTTAAGATGGAAAAGGCATTAAATTTGTATAATGTATTTTGAGAGAGAGACCGCATTCACATAACTGTTATTACAATGTGTTATAATTGTTCTATTTTGTAATGTTATTGTTAATCTCTTACTGTGCCTAATTCGTAAATTAAAATTTACATAGTTATGTAGATATAGGAGAAACCATGGTATATATAGGGTTCTGTACTATCTGCAGTGTCAGGCATCCACAGGGGATCTTGGAACATATCCCCCAACAATAAGGGGGGACTACTGTACCCTCCCTTAGGATACCCCCTCAGAAGGGGGGACTTCTGATAAACAACAGAAATTTATTTCTCATAGTTTTGGAGGCTGGAAGTCTGAGATCAGGGTGCCAACATGGTCAGTTTCTGCTGAGGACCTGCTTCCAGTTGCAGACTGCTACCTTCTTGTTGTGTTCTCAAGTGGTGAAAAGAGAGAGCTCTGGTCTCTTCATCCCCTTATAAGGGCCCTAATCCCATCCATGAGGGTTCCACCCTCATGACCTTATCACTTCCCAGTACCATCACACTGGGGATTTAGGTTTCAACATATTAATTTTGGGGAGGGGAAAACACAGAAGGAGGTCTGCAAAGCTTTCTCCTTGAGGACCCTTGTCCTGGAGTCCAAATCTTCAGATTTAGCTACGACCCAGGCTCGCTTAGGATTGGAGGGCAAATTGGGGGATAACTGATAAAGCAACAAATCAGGAAACTTCTTTATTACTAACAGAATGAATTTTGTAAAATATATACCTAGATTTCTACTTCATTTAGCATATTGATAGCTTTTTACCAAAATTATTTAGTAAGCAAGATTGAAACTTATTCAGTGTATAATTGAACACTGGTTTATTTGTATTCAATGGGTAAATGAAACAAACTATGATTACTACAGGCTACTGGTATGATAAAGCTAACTGGAAAAACACTGATATATGAACTAATGAATAAAAATAAATGTAAAGTGCTTATATTTTAAAATAAACCATAAATACAAAGTTAAATAGAAAATGTACAAAATTACAACATTTTACAAAGTAGGCTACAAAAAAAATTTTTTTTTAAAGATGACTCACAAGACAGTATAAACGGCTAAGCAGTGTTTTTAACATTAAGACACAGAAATGGAATGGATGGCCATTCACAGATTATCTCCCTGTGCTTTCTGTGGGGAGAGGGCTGTGGAGAGGGGACCAGAGGCAGTTACGACCCTCAGACTCAGGCTGGGCAGCAGAGCTGCTGCTCTGCTTATGAACCTGCTCAGCTAAGGATACCATGAGAGATGAGTGACAGCTTCTGTAATCTGCAGTGGTAGAGCTATTAGAAAAAACCTGGAGGAGGTGGATCAATCCAAAATCAACGTCTGTAACAAAAGGCTTCACCCTGCTCCCCAGCACAAATGTGCCACTGAACAGCAGCTAAAACGTGAGCATCCCGAGACTTTGAGAGCCTCATCAAATTCACCCTGTTGTCCCCACCCTGAGCTTCTGATGGTACTAATAGATAACATTTAGGTAACACTGTAGTTTAAAAGCGCTTTTACTTATATTCTCTTATTTAATCAAGCATCATCAGAGAATGATTTACCAAAACTGATGGAAAGAAAGATACTCTAAAATTTAAAGAGGTCATTCTCAACCATAGCTAAACATTCAAAACACCTGGGGAGTTAAAAAAAATCTGTGATGCCCAAGCTGCACACCAGGCCAATCAGACTTCAGGGGCTAAGGAGCCAGGTGGGAGCAGTAGTCATGTGTAGAGCTGTACTTTCAGCTTTAATGTGCATCTGGGCCTTGGCCTGGGTGAGGGTTGGGAAGGGCCTCTGGCCTTTGAATATGCTCTGCATCATTGCCCAGGAACAGCGGACCCTGCAGTGGGAGGGATGTGGAGCCTGAGGATGGAGGGCCAGAGTAGGGGCTTTGAAGAACTTTCTTGGTGAACAGAGGCTTAATGAAGCGAGAACCCAGTCTGCTGCCAGCTGCCCCAAATTATCTGAATTTAGAAAGGAACACACAATTACAGCAAGTGCTGTATCTTCTTTTAGCTCAGGCAAACCCAAAACCATGGGTAGAAGAGAAAAAATAAAAACCCCATTCAGAGCCTACCTCCTCCAAGAATTTGGGAGATTTTTCATCTGTCTCCCTGTGAAGGATCATTTCATAATTCAGAGCAGATGTTTTTCTTTTATCTTTTTTTTTTGTTGTTCATTCAGCTTTAATGGATAGAATTTCAACATCTTGAGGTGATGGGGAGGGAAGAGTATTCCAAGCAGAAAGAGACACGAGCCTCTACAGAAAGGTAATGGCTAGTTCATCCATGAGGCACTTCACATGGTCTGGTTTCTTATGGGCAAAAGGAGAATGAAAGAGGGACAGCAGAAAATACAGTTTTGAATCCAAAGTTAATAAATTTGGCCTTTAATTTACAAGCAACAGGGAGCTGGTGAAGATTTCCTATCATCTTAAAGATGAGTAAACCTACAGCAGCGATGTGTAAGATGGGCAGGTAGGAGAGTGATGCTAGAGGAAGGGCATCAATGAGAAAGGTATCGCATTCCCACTGTCCAGGGGGTGATAATGACAACTTTGACTAGGTGGAGGCAGTGGGTATGGAGAGTGGATGGATGCCAGAATTAATGTAAGGTAGAATTGACAGAACTTAGCAACTGACGGGAGCAAGGGAAAGAAAGAAATGGCATCAGATGTAGACGCTGATGTTTCCAAGCTGGAAACTCATGAGAGTATTAACAAAAAGGGGTACCCAGCCTGGAAAGCAATTTGGGAGGGAGGAGACCAAGATATATTAGGGAATATTCAGCGTTTATAGCACCTACTGAACATCCGAGAAGAAAGGACCAAGACTCCTGGAAGTAGCTAGATACTGACCACTTAAGCTGGAGCAGAGCGGGGCTGTGTTTTGGCAAAAACACGTACAAAACGGACTACAGAAATCTTACCACTGAAGCTTGCCTGGGCAGGAGTGAAAGGTGTAGCCCCACTGAAGGGATCCACTTTTCACCACCTGCCCTCGCCGCACGTTCCTCACAAAGACTCCCGGCGCAGGCGGCCGGAAGTAGCCTTTCCCTCCCTGCTAGGCACAGAAGTTCCAGAACTTCCGCCCCTACCCGTCACTGGCTCCCAGTCAAGGAGGCTCAATATAGAGCGATGCGTCTCTTCCTGCACAGCCACCAGGCAGACCGAAAGCGTATGGAGGGCACCATCACCTTTAGCCCGTCAACCCACCACCCTCGTGGTGCTACATGGGAGCCACCAGCGTTGGAAGAATTCTTTCTTTTATCTTATAATCCATCTTCATTGTTAATCAAGTTGCGGAATGTATTTTGGCCTATTTCTGTGCTTTCTATTCTGTCCTATTGGTAATCTATCAATTCAAGTATCACTACCACACTGTTTTAATTATTGAGGTTTTATAATGCATTTTAATATGTGGTCAAGCTATTTCCATCTTACTGTGCTTGTTTTTCAGAGTTGGAGAATAAGGTTTAATCCAAGTCACAAGTTTATCTAGCCTAGATCTAATCTTTCATGCCAGTGGTTTGCAAATGCTTTCTCTCTTTGCCCTGGATCCCTATTCTCTTTTCTTCATCTTTGGTGACACTTTTTCTTTCAAATTAAATCTTATGAGTAGATGAAGAGGAGTGACCCCAGTGAAATGGGGGTAGGGCCTGGAGCCTATCTCTGGAAGCGTTGCCATAGAAACCTGTGGTTTTGAAGAAGCATCTGAAAATCAATGACATATACTTACTATCATGCTGCATGATAATTTGCTAGAAATTGCAAGCCATTCTTCTAAATAACTGCAATTGATATTTTAATATTGGCAACACATTAAATGTTTTTCTCTTCTCACTGTATAAACACTCCAGTCTATTGACTATTAGTAGTATTCTCTTACCTGATGTCTCTCTCTCTCTCTCTCTCTCTCTCTCTCAGTGGCAAGCGGGGGCCACTCTTCATTGCGGTGCGCGGGCCTCTCACTATCGCAGCCTCTCTTGTTGCGGAGCACACGCTCCAGACGCACAGGCTCAGTAGTTGTGGCTCACGGGCCTAGTTGCTCCGCGGCATGTGGGATCCTCCCAGACCGGGGCTCGAACCCGTGTCCCCTGCATTAGCAGGCAGATTCTTAACCACTGCGCCACCAGGGAAGCCCAAAGAGGAGTAATTTTAAGTGCCTAACATGTACTCACATTTTACTCCCAAGTGGTAAAACACACACACACAGACACACACACACACACACACACACACACACACCCTCCCACATTTCTCAGAGAACAGACCCACGTCTTGCCCCACATTCCCTCAAGACTAGTGTCAGGCATGGCATGATATCAGAGCAAGAGCCCCTTAAAACCTTCTTCATCTAATTATTGATGCCCCTGATTTCCTTTACGAGAGAAAAATCCTTGACATAATAAGAAACATTAGTGTGAATAAGCACTGCTCCATGCAGATATGGACAGCTGCCATAGCAAAAGGATGAGGAAACCATGGGGGCCACTGAGGGAGTCAAGGTCATAGGAAAGGAAGGGTGGGTATACAGAAGACTCTGGGACTTCACAATTTTGTAGTGGTCTCTGGTTGTCATTATCTTTCTATCTCCATGTGTACAGAGAGAACTATGGGCAGATGTGAGCTGGGTCCAGAAAGATGCAGTGAAACCTCTGATTATAGAGCCTTCATTTTTCTTTGTGGGTAAATTGGCCTGTCCAGTCATCATTTAATTGAGCATCTACTGTATGCCAGGTGCTGTGGGGAATATAGAGATTTTTTAAAAAATGATGCTTCCCTCAAGGGAGAAATAGGCAACGATCTCACAAAGATAGAAGTGAATGACAAATTCACTAGAAGATAACATACGTGAAAATCTAAATGACCTTGGGTACGATGATGACTTTTTACATACAACACCAAAGCCATGATCCAGGAAAGAAATAGTTGATAAGCTGGATTTTTTTTGTTTTTTGTTTTTAAACTTCCTCCTCACTTCTTCCCCATTGAAGTCTAGCTTTTATTTTTTTAATTTATTTTTTAAGCCTCATTGTGTCATGTGGGATCTTAGTTCCCTGCCCAGGGATTGAACCCGTGCCCCCTGCAGTGGAAGCGTGGAGTCCTAACCACTGGACCGCCAGGGAATTCCCCTGATAAGCTTCTTCTGCTCTGCTAAAGACACTGTCAAGAGAATGAGAACACAAGGCACAGACTGGGAGAAAACATTTTCAAAATATATATCTGATAAAGGATTTTTATTCTAAATGTACAAAGAGCTCTTAAAACTCAACAATAAGAAAACAACTCAAATTTTAAAATGGGGAAAAGGCACCTCATCAAAGAAGATATACATCTGGCAAATAATCATAGGTAAAGAAGCTTAATATCATGTCATTATGGAATCGCAAATTAAAACAACTTATTAGAATGGCCAATATCCAAAACACTGATACCACCAAATGCTGACAAGGATGTGGAGCAACACACTCATTGCTGGTACAGACACTTTGGAAGACAATCTGCTAGTTTCTCATAAAATTAAACATGCTCTTATTAGACCATTTAGCAATCACATTTCTTGGTATTTACCCAAAGGAGTTGAAAACTAATGTCCACACAAAAACCTGCAGTTTAGTAATAATTGCCAAAACTTGGAATCAACAAAGATGTCCTTCAGTAGAAGAGTAGGAGAGTGGTACATCCAGACAATGGAATATTATTCAGTGCTAAACAGAAATGAGCCATCAAGCCATGAAGACATGGAGGAAACTTAGATGCATGTTGCTAAGTGAAAGAAGCCAATCTGAACAGGCTACATACTGTATGATTCCAACTCTATGACATTCTGGAAGAGGCAAAACTATGGAGACAGTAAAAAGATCAGCAGTTGTCAAAGGACAGTGGAGAGGGAGGGATGAATAAGGCAGAGCACAGAGGATTTTTAGGGCAATAAAACTACTCTGTATGGTACTATAATGGTGGACACATGTCTTATACATTTGTCAAAACTTATAGAATGTATAACACCAGGAGTGAACCCTAATATGAACTATGGGCTTTGGGTGATAGTGACATGTCAATGTAAGTTCATCGGTTGTAACACATGTACTGCTCTGGTGGAGAATGCTGAAGTGGAGGATGTTGTGCATGTGGGGAGAGGGTGGGCAGGGGATATATGGGCACTCTGTACTTTCTGCTCAGTTTTGCTGTGATCCTAAAACTTCTTTGAAGAATAAAGCCTTTTTTTTTTTGTAAAGGCAAGGTATACAAGCAAACAGTTTAAACGTTATTAGCTTAAAAAAACTGCATGGAAATACATCAACTGTCAATAGTCAGTTGCCTCTAAAACATGGAGAACATCTTTATAATCTTGTGTTAGGCAAAGATTTCTTAAGCCAACACCATAAACATTCACTAAGAAAAAAGATACATTGAGCTTCATCAAAATAAAGTTCTGGAGATTTTTTGCCTTTTGTTTAATTTTGTAATTGCATTTGTATCTTAATAATCCACATAATTGTAGTGTTTAAGAGTATTTACAAAAACAACATTCATGGGAGGTCTACGAATCAGTACTTCTCTGGATCTTTTCTGTCACTTTGAAAACGAGTGACAGACTTTATTCTTTTTTAAAAAAACATCATGTATGTGTGATAAAAAATTCAAAGAGAACAATGTTGATGCCTAGTCCACAGTGAGGGTGACAAGAAGTTAGTTTCTTTAAAACCAAGGAGGTGCCCTTGCACCTGCAGGACAAATTGTTGCCCCATCCATAGGGAGGAATAAGCTTCCTGTTATGGCTGCAACTGCTAAGAAGCTGACCTTGCTGTGATTTCTTCCAGACGTTATTAGATACCGTGTGGCTGACAGGGTCTTGGTGCTCCGGCCGGGTGTCAGGCCTGAGCCTCTGAGGTGGGAGAGCTGAGTTCAGGACATTCGTCCACCAGAGACCTCCCAGCTCCATGTAATATCAAACAGCGAAAGTTCTCCCAGAATCTCCATCTCAACACTAAGACCCAACTCCACTCAATGACCAGCAAGCTACAGTGCTGGACAGCCTATGCCAAACATTTAGCAAGACAGGAACACACCCCACTCATTAGCAGAGAGGCTGCCTAAAATCATAATAAGGTCACAGACACCCCAAAACATACCACCGGGCACAGTCCTGCCCACCAGAAAGACAAGATCCAGCCTCATCCATCAGAACACAGGCACCAGTCCCCTCCACCAGGAAGCCTACACTACCCACTGAACCAACCTTAGCCACTGGGGGCAGACACCAAAAACAATGGGAACAATGAACGTGCAGCCTGCAAAAAGGAGACCCCAAACACGGTAAGTGAAGCAAAATGAGAAGACAGAGAAACACACAGCAGATGAAGGAGCAAGGTAAAAACCACCAGACCAAACAAATGAAGAGGAAATAGGCAGTCTACCTGAAAAAGAATTCAGAGTAATGATAGGAAAGATGATCCAAAATCTTGGAAATAGAATGGAGAAAATACAAGAAACGTTTA
>NC_041232.1:61100710-61114951 GCF_002837175.3 Physeter macrocephalus | reverse complement strand
CAATTAAGAAAATGGTAATAGGAACATACATATCAATAACTACCTTAAATGTAAATGGATTAAATGCTCCAACCAAAAGACATAGACTGGCTGAATGGATAAAAAGCAAGACCCGTATGTATGCTGTCTACAAGAGAACCACTTCAGACCTAGGGACACATACAGAGTGAAAGTGAGGGGACGGAAAAACATATTCCATGCAAATGGAAATCAAAAGAAAGCTGGAGTAGCAATTCTCATATCAGACAAAACAGACTTTAGAATAAAGACTGTTACAAGAGACAAAAAAGGACACTACATAATGATCAAGGGATGAATCCAAGAAGAAGATATAACAATTGTAAATATTTATGCACCCAACGTAGGATTACCTCAATACATAAGGCAAATGTTAACAAGCATAAAAGGGGAAATCGATTGTGACACAATCATAGTAGGGGACTTTAACACCCCACTTTCACCAAGGGACAGATCATCCAAAATGAAAATAAATAAGGAAACACAAGCTTTGAATGATACATTAAACAAAATGGACTAAATTGATATTTATAGGACATTCCATCCAAAAACAACAGAATACACTTTCTTCTCAAGTGCTCATGGAACATTCTCCAGGAAAGGTCATATCTTGGGTCACAAATCAAGCCTTGGTAAATTTAAGAAAATTGAAATCATATGAAGTATCTTTTCCGACCACCACGCTATGAGACTAGATATCAATTACAGGAAAAAAATCTGTAAAAAGTACAAATACATGGAGGCTAAACAATACACTACTTAATAACCAAGAGATCACTGAAGAAATAAAAGAGGAAATCAAAAAATACCTAGAAACAAATGACAATGCAAACACGATGACCCAAAACCTATGGGATGCAGCAAAAGCAGTTCTAAGAGGGAAGTTTATAGCAATACAATCATACTTCAAGAAACAAGAAACATCTCAAATAAACAACCTAAACTGACACCTAAAGCAATTAGAGAAGAACAAAAAAAACCCAAAGTTAGCAGAAGGAAAGAAATCATAAAGATCATATCAGAAATAAATGAAAAAGAAATGAAGAAAACGATAACAGAGATCAATAAAACTAAAAGATGGTTCTTTGAGAAGATAAACAAAATTGATAACCCATTAGCCAGACTCATCAAGAAAAAAAGGGAGAAGACTCAAATCAATAGAATTAGAAATGAAAAAGGAGAAGTAACAAGTGACACTGCATTTAGAGAAGAGCTAACACCTATCCTTCTCAAACTCTTCCAAAATATTGCAGAGGGAGGAACACTCCCAAACTCATTCTACAAAGCCAAAATCACCCTGATACCAAAACCAGACAAAGATGTCACAAAGAAGGAAAACTACAGGCCAATATCACTGATGAACATAGATGTAAAAATCCTAAACAAAATACTAGCAAACAGAATCCAAAAACACATTAAAAGGATCATACACCATGATCAAGTGGGGTTTATCCCAGGAATGGAAGGATGTTTCAATATATGCAAATCAATCAATGTGATAAACCATATTAACAAATTGAAGGACAAAAGCCATATGATCATCTCAATAGACACAGAAAAAGCTTTCGACAAAATTCAACACCCATTTATGGTAAAAACCCTCCAGAAAGTAGGCATAGAGGGAACTTACCTCAACATAATAAAGGCCATATATGACAAAACCACAGCCAACATCATTCTCAATGGTGAAAAACTGAAACCATTTCCTCTAAGATCAAGAACAAGACAAAGCTGTCCACTCTCACCACTACTATTCAAAATAATTTTGGAAGTTTTAACCACAGCAATCACAGAAGAAAAAGAAATAAAAGGAATCCAAATTGGAAAAGAAGAAGTAAAGCTGTCACTGTTTGCAGATGACATGATACTATACATAAAGAATCCTAAAAATGCTACCAGAAAACTACTAGAGCTAATCAATGAATTTGGTAAAGTAGCAGGATAAAAAAATTATGCACAGAAATCTCTTGCATTCCTATACACTAATGATGAAAAATCTGAAAGAGAAATTAAGGAAACACTCTCATTTACCATTGCAACAAAAAGAATAAAATACCTAGGAACAAACCTACCTAAGGAGGCAAAAGACCTATACGCAGAAAACTATAAGACACTGATGAAGGAAATTAAAGGTGATACCAACAGATGGAGAGATATACCATGTTCTTGAATTGGAAGAATCAGCATTGTGAAAATGACGATACTACCCAAAGCAATCTACAGATTCAATGCAATCCCTATCAAACTACCACTGGCATTCTTCACAGAACTAGAACAAAAAATTTCACAATTTGTATGGAAACACAAAAGACCCCTAATAGCAAAAGCAATCTTGAGAAAGAAAAACGGAGCTGGAGGAATCAGGCTCCTGGACTTCAGACTATACTACAAAGCTACAGTAATCAGGACAGTAACACTTACAGTATGATCCAGCAATTCCATTCCTAAGAGAAATGAATATTTATTCCCACCAAAACCACTATCCCCACTAAAACCTATACATAAATAGTTATAATATCATTTTTATTCATAATTGCTACAAACTGGAAACAACCCAAATGTCTTTCAACTGGGAAATGGATAGATATTAACTGTGATATGTCTATACAATAGAATACTTAGCAATAAAAGGAAATACTGCTGATATACACAATAATATGGGTGACTCTCAAATGCATTGTTAAGTGAAAGAAGATAGACTCAGAAGATTACGTAACATGAGATGCCCTTTACGTGACATTCTGGAAAGGGCATGAAACAGATTAGTAGTTGCCAGCAGATGGGGGTGGCAGGGGATATTGACTACAGAGAGTCATATAGAATTTGCAAGGGGGGATTGAACTGTTTTATTTATTTTAATTTTCATGGTGGTTACCAACTCTGCTTTTGTTTAATCTCCTAGAACTGTATAGTTTAAAGGGTGAATCTTAAGGTAGGTAAATGTGATGGTTAATTTTATGTGTCAACTTGACTGGGCTAAGGGATGCCCAGAGAGTGGTTTATGAGGAAGTTTCCAGAAGAGATTAACATTTGTATTGATAGACTGAGTAAAGAAAGTTGCCCCCACCAGTGCACGTGTGCATCATCCAGTCTGTTCTTGAGGGTGTAAATAGAACAAAAAGGCAGAGGAAGGGCGAATTTGCTTGCTTTTTTTTTTTTTTCCTTGAGCTGGGACATCCATCTTCTCCTGCCCTCAGATATCTGTGCTTCTGTTTCTTGGGCTTTTGGACTCAGACTGGGAATTATACCATTGGTCCTCCAGTTCATAGGTCTTTAGACTTGGACTTACACCATCTGCTCCCCTGGTTCTCAGGCCTTCAGACTCTGAATTACACCACCAGCTTTCCTGGTTTTCCAGCTCGCAGACAGCAGATCATGGGACTTCTTGGCCCCCATAATAGCATGAGCCAATTCCTGTAATAAATGTCCTCTTATATCTATCTATCTATCTATTTATCTATCTACTATTGGTTCTGTTTCTCTGGAGAACACTGACTAATACACTAATTATATATCAATAAACCTGACCCTCATAAATAAAAAATCCGTATCAACAGAATAAAGAAGAATCATATAATCATCTCAATAGATGCAGAAAAATGTATTTGAAAAATTCATTAAAAACACTTATTCATGATAAACATTCTCAACAAACTAGACATGAAAGGGAACTTCCTCAACTTAATAAAGGATATCAAAGAAAAACCTACAGATAGTATAATTAATGGTGAGATGCTGAACAATTTTCCTCTAAAATGGGAAAAAGTTAAGGATAGCCACTCTCTCATTTCTATTCAAAATTGTTCTGGGAGCCCTAACAAATACAGGAAGGCAAGAAAAAGAAATAATAGAGTTAAAAAGGAAAAAAAATATTAACTTTGTGTGCACAGATATGATTGTATATGTACAAAACCAAAGGAATCAATAAAGAAACTTCTAGAACTAGTAAGTGCTTTGTACTATTGGGCACAAGATCAATGTTCAAAATTATTCCTATTTCTGTATACTAATGATAAACAATTGAAAAACAGGGTATAAAAGATGCCATTTTAAAGCAACAACTCCTTAGTCAGAGAAAAATACTGTATGATATTGCTTATACGTGGAATCTAAAAAATACAACAAACTAGTGAATATAATATAAAAGAAGCAGACTCAAAGATATAGAGAACAAACTAGTGGTTACCAGTGGTGAAGGGAGTGAGGGGGAGTGGGAGGTACAAACTACTGGGTGTAGAATAGGCTGAAGGATGTATTGTATCAGGTGGAGAATAGAGCCAATATTTTGTAATAACTGTAAATGGAAAGTGACCTTTAAAAATTGTATATATAAAAACAACAACAACAACAACAACTCCTCAGTAGCAGTGAGCACATCTAGTGGCCAGATCTTTGTTTCTAAAACCATTCTCCAATGAACAGGAGCAGGGTCCTTGGTGAAATGGCTGATTCTAGGACTGGGGCAGGAAATACACAGGATGAACCTGGAGCATCCTGCAGTGCCAGAGAGTAAGTGCTAAGAGTAAGTGCAAACAAACAAAATCAAAAACCACATTGATAGGGATAAGGCCAAGCAACACAGGAAACTGAAAGAGCTCCCAAAGGCTCAAAGCTGGGACAATTTGTACAACAAAATAAATAAAGTAGTAGTAGATTATAATGCAAAGTATGTAATAAATATCCATGAGTCCATACTCTTATAAGCAAATGACTGAATAAATAAATAAATGGGGAAGGAAAGATCACCCATGCAGAAGAATTCCAAATAATTTATGTAGATATACTACTTCCACACTCCCAAAGTGTGACTGACCACATAGACTTCTTTCCAAAGAGTATGTATGGAGTATAGTATGGAGAGGGGGGAAAACGTAACTTTACAGGGGAGAAGCCTGACCAACACTGCCTCTCAGCCAGGTGATCAAGAAAGGTAAAATAAAGAGTGATTAGTCATGTTGATAGCATGTACCCTTGATGTGATATGATGAATGTGGCACTTTACCTCTGGTCCTGTTGCCAAAAACCCATACTCCAGTCTAGTCACAAGAAAAACATCAGATAAACCCATCTGAGGGGCAGTCTACAAGATACCTGACCAGTACTCTTCAAAACTATCAAGGTGGGCTTCCCTGGTGGCGCAGGGAAGAGAATCTGACTGCCAATGCAGGGGACACGGGTTCGAGCCCTGGTCTGGGAGGATCCCACATGCCGCGGAGCAACGAGGCCCGTAAGCCACAACTACTGAGCCTGCGCGTCTGGAGCCTGTGCTCCGCAACAAGAGAGGCCGCGATAGTGAGAGGCCCGCGCACCGCGATGAAGAGTGGCCCCCGCTTGCCACAACTAGAGAAAGCCCTCGCACAGAAACGAAGACCCAACACAGCAAAAATAAATAAATTAATTAATAAACTCCTACCCCCAACATCTTCTTTAAAAAAAAAAAACAACAAAACTATCAAGGTCATCACAAATAAGGAAAATCTGAGAAACTGTCATAGCCCAGAGGAGCCTAAGGAGACATGATGACTAGATGTAATGTGGTGTCCTGGTTGAGATCCTGGAAAAGAAAAAGGACTTTAGTTAAAGACTAAGGAAATCTGTACAAGTCAGACTTCACAGAAAGTGAGGGGAGATGAATCTGACTGTGGAATGTAGGATAGTGGTTACCAGGGACTGGGGGGAGGAGTGGGGAATGGGGAATTATCGCTCAATGGGAACAGAGTTTTAGTTTGACAAATGAAAAAAGTTCTGTGGATGGATAGTGGTGATGGTTGCACAACAATGTGAATGTACTTAATGCCACTCATTAAACTGTACACTTAAAAATGATTAAAATAGTAAATTTTATGTTGTGTATATTTTATCAAAATAACAAAAATAAATTTTTAAAAATAAAAATAATTTAAAAAGGAGGCTCAATAGGATACTATTCCACAGAAGACTCAGATGAAGTGTGCAATGTTCACAGTCATCAAACCAAGTTGTAATAATGAGATGCCATGGCCAGTTTCATATTTCTGATTTTTGACTCTCTATAAAAGGTTGCTTATAAAAGATTGCTATCCCACCTAGAGGGGTGGGATAGGGAGGGTGGGAGGGAGGGAGACGCAAGAGGGAAGAGATATGGAAACATATGTATATGTATAACTGATTCACTTTGTTGTAAAGCAGAAACTAACACACCATTGTAAAACAGTTATACTCCAATAAAGATGTTTAAAAAAAAAAAAAAGTTGCTTAGCAAAATGATGTTGTGTCCAGTTTCAACTTAATAACTCTATTATTAATAAAATTTGTTTTCTTATTGCAAAGACATGTCCTCATAAAAGAAATATAATTATCTAATGATACAATAAATATTTGTTTAAAAAATTGGGGGGCAAAACTAATAAAAGCAAACAAAACCTGTATCAATGTCTAACAAATTAAATATTCTTAGAAACCAAATTTTATAAATGTAAAACATTAAAAACTAAAGTCATTAAACCTTCTTGATACAATCTATACAAAAAAGACTAAGGAAGTCTGAATAAACTCTGGACTCTACTTAATAACAGTGTATTAATATGGGTTGATTGATTGTTACAAATGCACCATACTAATGTAAGCTGTTGACAATAGGGGAAACTGAGTATGTGGGGTATATAGGAACTCTGAACTATTTCACAATTTTTCTTTAAAACCGTTCTAAAAATAGTTTATTTTAAAAATGCCACTCACGATAACATCACAAAACATAAAATACCTGGGAAGAAATGTAACGAAAGACGTGGAAGCCCTCTATGCTGAAAACTACAAAATATTATTGAGAAAAACTCAATAAAATATGAACAAATGAAGATGTATTCTATGTTCAAAGATTGGAAGATAATATATTTCAGAAGTCATATTGTTAGGATGACATCCCATTTTTGTTTTGTTTTTTTTTTAATTTGAATTTAAAAAAATTATAGTTGATTTACAATATAGTGTTATTTTCTGGTGTACAGAAAAGTGATTCACATATATATGAATATACATATAATCATTTTCAGATTCTTCTCCATTATAGGTTATTACAAGATATTGAATATAGTTCCCTGTGCTACACAGTAAATCCTTGTTGTTTATCTAGTTTATATATAATAATGTGTATCTGTTAATCCCATACTCCTAATTTATCTCTCCCAGCCCCTTTCCCCTTGGTAACCATAAGTTTGTCTTCTATGTCTGTGAGTCTGTTTCTCTTCTATAAATAAGTTCATCTGCATTAATTTTTTAGATTCTACATATAAGTATTATCATATATTCATCTTTGTCTGACTTACTTCACTTAGTATGATAATCTCTAGATCCATCCACATTGCTGCAAATGGCATTATTTCATTCTTTTTTAGGGCTGGGTAATAGTCCATTGTATATATAAACCACATCTTCTTTATGCATTCATCTGTTGATGGACACTTAGTTTGCTTCCATGTCTTGGCTATTGCAAATAATGATGCTATGAACATTGGGATGCATGTATCTTTTTTAATTAGAGCTTTTGCCTTTTCTGGATATATGCCCAGGAGTAGAATTGCTGGATCATAAACTCTATTTTTAGTTTTTAAAGGAACCTCCATACTGTTCTCCATAGTGGCTGCACCAATTTACATTCCCACCAACAGTGTAGGAGGGTTCCCTTTTCTCCACACCCTCTCCAGCATTTATTATATGTAGACTTTTTGATGATGGCCATTTTGGCTGGTGTGAGGTGATGGCTCATTGTGGTTTTGATCTGAATTTCTCTAATAATTAGTCATGTTGAGCATCTTCTTGTGTGCCTGCTGGCCATCTGTAGATGACATCTCAATTATAATTCCATCAGACTTTTTGTAGAAATATCAATTTCTACTTATTAAAGCTGATTCTAAAAATGCATATGAAATTGCAAAAGGACCTAGAATAAGCAAAAAATTCTTAAAGATTGAAGTTGGAGGACTTAATACGTTCAGATTTCAAGACGTATATAAAGTTATAATAGATGAGACAATATGTACTTGGAATATGGATAATTAAATAGATCAATGGAATAGAATATCAAATCTGAGTAAATCCATAGATACAGTATAACTTGATTTTCTATAAAAGCACTAATGGATTTCGATGGGAGAAAAACATCTTTAACAATAAATGGTATTGGAATAACTGAATGTTCTTATGGAACAAAAATGAACCTTTACCTCTACTTCACACCACACACAAAGATTAATTTGAGATGGATTATAAATTGAAATACAAAAGCTAAGTCTATAAACCTTCTAGAAGAAAACAGAGAGAAATATCTTTGCAATCTTGGGGTGGAAAAAGAATTCCTAGAACTCCAAAGTACCTAATCAGAAAAGAGAAAAAATAGATTTGACTTCATCAAAATTTTAAATTTCTAATAATCAAAAGACAATATTAAGAAATGAAAACACAAATCACATTCTAGTGGGAAATATTCATGAGCCACATAGATCTGAAAAAGGACATGTATCCAGAATATATTTTGAAAAACTCCTACAAACAAATCCGTAATAAAAGACAAATATAACAGCATTATGAAAAGGGCAAAAGTTTTAAACAGGCTCTTCATAAAAGAAGATATAAAAAGTTGCTAATAAGCATATGAAAAAGCTATCACATTTCTCTTCCTTTTCCTCCAACACCTTCTTTAGCCACAGGTATCAGATAAGTGTGTGTGGGGGTGAGGGGGAAAAGGAACCAATAGGGTGAGTGTGTGTGTGTGTGTGTGTGTGTGTGTGTGTGTGTGTGTGTGTGTGTGTGTGTTTAGAGAGAAAGAGAGAGAGAGATTAAGGAGCTGGCTTTTGCGATTGTAGAGGTTGGGGAGTCTAAAATCTGCAGAGCAGGCTGGCAGACTGGAGACCCAGAGAAGAGCTGAAGTTGCAGCTCAATTCTGAAGGCCTACTGGAGGCCGAATTCCCTTTTTCTCAGTGGAGGTCAGTCTTTTTTCTCTTAAGGCCTTCACCTGATTGGATGAGGCCCACCCACGCTATGAAGAATAATCCACTCTACTCAGAGTCTACTGATTTCAATGTTAATCTCAACTAAAACTTCTAGAATAGTGTTTGACCAAAAATCTGGGTACCGTGGCCTAGCCCAGTTAACACGTAAAATTAACCACATTCAGCAAACACTGACTGGACGTAACTTCCCTAGGTATGCCTATTGGTGATATAGTAATGAAGGAGAGAAAGGTTCCTGTCCTCAGCTCTCCACGGTCTGGCCAGGTAGGGCAGCTGCACGCAGAGGAGGAGGCAAAGAGCTTAGCCTGCAGGTGGGTATGAAGGAGTGAAGGGAGGGAAGGTGACATTTGAACCAAGTCTTGAAGGTTTACTACTATATCCTGAGCTCCTAGAAAAGTGCTTGGCACATAGCAGTTGCTCCACAAGTATTTGTGAATGGAGCTGAAAGCCATAGAAAGAGAGGTAGATTAAGATAGTGACAAGTCATCACATGCCTGGCTGAAGAGCTGAACACAATGGAGAGTGACGAATGGATTTTAAACAGCTCATGAGATCAGCATTGACAAGCAGTTGGTGGCCGTGAGGAGAACAGACTGTAGGGGCTGACAGAGGAGACTGGAAGAACCATCCAGAGTCTACTACACTAGACCAGGCATGACATAAATAGGAAGCTAGCTAAGGCATTGACAAGCCTAATTGGTAAGGGGTGAAGAGGAGATTTAGGAGGTGGGACTGAATGTTAGAGAGGCTCCAGGGATGCCCCCAGCACAGAAGGCCCTCATATACCCTTATCTTCCAGATGGGGAGTCTGAGACCCAGAGAGGGGAAGCAACTTGCGTATGGCCACACAGCACGCTGACAGCATATATTGGACAGCAACCCAGGTCCCATCTCTGGTCAGGTGTTCCTTCCATACCAGACATTCTGTGTTCTGCTCTCTCTTGCTCTCTTAGCCAGCCTTGACCTCAGGAAAGTTTCCAAAGTCTTCCCAGCCTCTGAAGTGGGAGGGGAGTCCCCAGGCCTCCTTTCTCAGCGCTGCCTCTGGCTGCTGACAGGCCGCAGAGGCAGTGGGTACCGTGGTGGGCGAAGGTCACCTGAGGCTTCTCCTGGAGCAGCTGCCTGCTCTGCACAGCTATGAGGCTGACCCCCAGCGGCAGTTGTTATTTTAAGTAATTCATGCTGGAGGAGGAAGTGACTGAGGAAAATGTGAAAATGAGTAGCTATTGCAAGATGTGTGTGATAAATGAAGCAGGGAACATAAAGACAGACCAAGAGGCACATCTGTTATTTCTGTTCCTTTTTATAGCAACCTCTAAGTCAGACTTTTCACACCAAGTAGGAACCTTAGCTGCTGAGCGATTTCCTGACCCAAGCGCTCATGAGCCCGGATGGGAGGGGAGGAGGGAGGGTGCCGTCGGCACCCTGGGGACAGTGTGTGAACCCTCAGCGCAGCACCCCAGGCCCAGGCGCCAGGCCCAGCCGGATCTGAGGCTCTGAGCAGGAGGGGCTGCAGGGCTTCGAAGGCCAGTGCCCCTCTCACTTACCCTCCGTTTACTGAAGAGCAGGGCGACGACCTCAGTCAGGCCCTAAACCCAGGGATGTCCGTACCCACACTGCCCCTTACCAGCAGCCAAGAACGCAAGGGGGCCATTTTCACAAGAATATGGACCCGGTACCCTGAACCCGGGGGAACCCTGGCTTTCTCTCTCGAGGCGCTTTCCCTCTGTTGAGAGGCAGAGGAAGTGTCCAGTGCCCACGTGCCAGTGGGGACTGAGCCTGGGGGCGGCCAGAAGTGTCCAGGCGAAGGGAGCTGCAGGAGCCAGATTCCGAGCTTCCTGCAGGGGGACTCTCTCTATTCCGAGGCCCATCAGCGGCTCAGAGGAGGGGCTGAGGGGCTGCTGGGGGGACCCTATCCCTGAGACGGCCCCAGTCAGCCTGCTCAGGGACTCCTCTGGATGCACACGGGAGGCTCTGGAGCATCCTGGGAGCGTGTAGGGATTAAGCCGTTAGCCATGAGTGCCTTCGCTCTCATTGTCTGTTTCTGTTGACTGTGCGCTCAGCTCTGTGCCGTGCGCTACTCTGGGACTCAGGGAGAGAGGGCGTCTGCCCTTGCCTGGGCACAGTCCCCTCCTGGTTGGAGCTCGAGCAGCTTCAGAGAAACAAGAGGGACAGGTGAGCGGGAGGTCGGGAGGGAAGACCAAGGCTGGGAACAGGGGCGGGAAGAGGGTTTCAGGAAAATGATTGAATACTTGGAAAAATTGCAACGAGACATGCAAAAGAGAGGGACATGGCCTTGTCCAGGAGTGGGGCTGGAAGCCACACGTCCACAGACTTCCCTGTCAGCATGACTGGGTCGTTTTCTGCAGCAGTGGGGACAGCCTGGAAGCAGAAGTAGATGGTGAAGTCATCACTGGCTGTGCATTGGCCAGGCAAGCACTGTACAGCAGGAGGACCATCTTCCCCGTCTCCCTTTTATTTGGAGCAGGAAGTAAGCAGCAACTAGGTGTGGCTATGTGATCGGGTTCTGGCCGATGAGAGGTAAGAGGAAGGCACTGGATGGGAAGGTTCCAGAGCAGGAGGGTAGACTGCTGGGTCTCTCCCTTTTGTTCTCCCCTCCTCTTCCTTCCTCCGTTATGCTGTCTGGAATGTAGACACCGTGGCTGGTGCTCAAACAGCCATCTTGGACTATGAGACAACGTGCGAACAGTAAGAGAAGAGCATGGGTCCCCCATCCACTTAGAGCCACCATCCCACCTCGGGGCTAACTACCTCTGGATTCCTTTTATGTGAGAGAAAAATAAACTCTGATGACCTTAAGAACTGCTATTTTGAGTTTTCTATTATATGCCACTGAACCTAATTCTAACAGACGCAGATCAAGTATGAGGAAATTGTGGGTAATTATAAGGATGTCAGTAAAGTGATTGACCATGGGGTCTGAGCAAAGTAGGAAAGAAGCCAGGAGGTGGCCGGTACCCTGGGAATGGGGACTCCAGCACCCTTTGGGCACTAACGCAGCAGAGTAGCCTATTGGGGGCAGGAGATCTTTAAGAATGGAAAACAGGAAGTTGTAGTTAGAAAGCGGAATTTCCGATTTTACGGTTTCAGAGTCTGCGTGACACGGTGTGGTCATAGTAAGTGCTAGGGTTTCCTAAATACTTCCTGTTCGACCGGCTCCCTTTTGAGTAATCGGTGTGCCTACTCTCACTCCTCACTATAATTCTGGAAGGTAGTTTCTTTTTATTGGCCTATTTCATAAATAAAGAAACGGAGGCTCAGAGAGGTCAAGAAACTAATCTGAGGGGACGAAACTGGTGACTGGCTGGGTTGGCAGTAGAGCCCAGGCGGTGTGACTTCAGCGCCCAAGCTCTCAGCCAGCCCTGGCTTCTGCCTTGCACGGCACTGGGGACCACCGGGGAGAGTGGGGAGAAGCGTGTGAGCCCAGCGGGGTGAAGGCCTGCGAGGCTGGCCGGAGGCTGGGTGTGCGAATCTTCCAGCACGGTGGCAGGAGGTGAGGTGGAGGGGAGACGGCGAGTCACAGCACCAAGCGCTGAGTCGACAGACCCCTGCCCTGGGCCCTGGGGTTCTGAGGGCTTGGAAGACGACCCAGGGCTCTAGGGAGCCAGCACCCTGCAGCGTGAGTTAGATTTCCGCTGAAGCAGAAGAAAGGTAGGCTCTAGAACCAGACGGCCTAGGGTCAGATCCCATCTTCCTCACTGCGTCACCTTGGACAGGTGACTTAACCTTTTGTGCCTCAGTGTCCTCCTGTGTATGGGCATAATAATAGGTCCTACCTCATAAGACTATGCAGATAAAATGAATTAACACCGGGGAAGCACTATGGACAGCGCCCACACACAGTGAGCACTCAGTACTCTTGCTGCTGCTGTTTCACAGAGCTTCGTGGAGAAGGGAAGGGGCAGGGACAGAGTGGATCAAGGTGAGGAGGGCAGACGGAGAGAGCATTCCATGGAGGAACCACGGGGCCAAACCACCTCTCAGGGAAGCCTCTCCTCCTTGTCCTCGGCACGTCACTCTGGACGTGTCCCTGGGCCTCCTCTCCTGGGTTACTTGCTTGTCAGTCTCATGTTTATAATATGAGGAACGACCTGACTCCTTCTAAATCAATGTCTGAGCATCTCGGGAAGGGTGAGGAGCTTTCCTCTGAAACTCCCATGGGTTTCTGAACCCATGCCCAGCTATCACTAGGCACCTGTTTCATGGTTACTGTCCCCATGGTGTTTGTTGGATGATGGCATGAGCTGCCCAGCTTCGCTCATGTGGCCAGCATGGGGCCTGACTTTGGTCCACTGCCCTCCTCATCCGGCCAGGTGTCCGGTTTCCAGCCCCGCCCCTGCCCTGGCTGCAGACACTGCCTTGGCCCTGACTGTTTCACGTTCCATCTGGTTCCAGAGGGTCCCACACACTATGCACGGCTAGTGATTTCCTCACTCATGTCTGCAGTTATTATTAGGCACTGTTGGAACGCAATCCTGCTGAGGGAACTGTTTTTATTAGCAAGTGTCATAAGGTTGGTATTTGTGCATCTGTTTAGGAAACATTCTGGTGAGGCTGAGACAAGTATTAGTGAGGATGACAGCGAGTCTGGGAAAGAACCAGGCATCCCCGAGCCAAAAAAGCACCTGGATGGCTACAGGACTGTGGGCAGGTCAGAATTCCCTCCCCAGTGTCACCATCCCCCCCGTCAGGAGGGCTGCAGCTCCAGGCAGTGGCTGGCCCAGCCTCAGAGCCCAGGGTCTACGCCCGGGAAATGAGGAGAGCAGAAGAGAAGATGGGGCTAGGACAGAGCTGTGAAGAAAAAGGGAGAAAAGGGAAGGATTCCGGATGGGCAGATTGGATTGGGGGCAGCACAGGGAGGGCTCTGGGCGCTGGTGGTTTCTTTTTTTTTCTTAGTGGTAGTTACCTGGGTGTCTTCACTTTGTGATAATTTATGGAGCCGTACACCATGACTTTTACACTTTTCTGTACATATGTTATATTTTTTAAAAGGTTAAAAAGAAAATAGGAACTCTGTAGCATAGTTAGTACAAATGTATTTTTAAAGTTCATACTCATTATTACTTATGCAGATCTCATCTGCGTCTATTCTAATGACACTAAAAAATTCTGTTTAAGAATCTGAAGGTATCCAAGTAAAATTCCCAAGAGCCTGGGTCAATGTATAAATCCCAGAACTGAAATTCTGCGGATCATTGACCCTTCCCTGTGGCGGACT
>NC_041232.1:61074544-61100210 GCF_002837175.3 Physeter macrocephalus | reverse complement strand
AGCAGTCAAACCTCTGTCATGGTCCAAAGAGATATTTCCCCAAATGATAACATAGCAAAACTGGCTAGAGAAGCCCAACAATTGGCCTCAGAAAAAAGAAAAACAAGATTGAAAATTCAACCGTTGTTGGTTTGATAAAAAGGGAAAGCTCTGATTTGGACCCAATAACAACCCAGTCCTACTAGAGATCTAAAATTCCCACTAACCACCATTGTACATGCATTAAACCATTGGTCTACTGGCAAAAAGATAGCATCCATGAATCAATATTAGTGAGGAAACATTAACAAGGCCACAAAAAGTGCCTACCTCACTATTCCACTTATCTGAAATACAAGTCAGGGAAGCCTGTTTGTACTCTGCTCCTGGACATTTTAAACTTCCTAATGGACCATTTGAGGTCTGGTAAATGGATTTCATACAACTTTCTCCGTCTCATGGAGATAAATATCTTTCAGTCATGGTCTGTATGTTTCACGCTGGACTAAAGCCTTCCTTTGCAGACAGGCTACTGCCTCTTCTGTGGCTAAAGTCCTTTTGGAAAAGATTATCCCTACCTGAGGAACTCCTCTCGAACTTCATAGTGATTGAGGAATTCATTTTGCTAGTCAGGTACTTTGACAATTCTGCACCGTTTGGCTGGTTTTACTTCAGTGTGCTTATCACCCTCAATGCTCTGGTTTAGTCAAGTGCACTAACTGCATTATTAAGACTCAATGGCAACATTTGTAGAAACCCTCCAAGTACCTTGTCCAAAAGCTTTGCCATTGATCCTTCTAAATCTTAGATCCACTCCTTTTGGAACTCACAAACACTCGCCCTTTGAGATAGTCACAGGACACCCAAAGCTCTTGGCTTCTGCATTTTCTGATCCACAGCCAATAAAAGCAGAGATACTCTAATACTGCTTTTGTTAAAAATAATCATGTTTTTTTGCAGAGCAATCTTTTCACAGTGTGCTCTCTGGGGACAAAGACCTTAAGCATCACACCTTACAACCTGGATATTTTGTCTATTGGAAAAGATTATCTCCAGAAAGACTATCTTCAGTCTTGCTGGAGAGGCCCCTATCAAGTACTGCTAACCAACACTTGTGCTGCCAAACTCCAGGGAACAGACTCTTGGATTCATGTGACAAAGAAGGCAACCAAATCCTGATTGGACTTACACATCATCTAGTGACATGAAAGTAAATATTTCCTGGAATTGAAGCATACAATATTTGATGAGACAACTTTCCCAAGATATCCAGATCAGGTCTGTCAGAAGATTCTTTCCAAACCTTTGATGATGACATAACACTTCAGATAATCTCCAGAGTCTATTATCTTTGTAACATAGGCTTTGGATTAAAAAAATGCTCGAGAGGTCTCTCTCCTACCCCTCCTTGTTACTCAAATGTGATCTCATTAGGATTCCAATCTGTGCACTTTCTCTCCAACGTGGGACACTATACCCAGGAAAGGCCCTTCCTGACATTAAGGGACAAAAAGCTGCTGAAACCAGAAGACCTGACTCTCGATCAGCGATACTTTCAAAGAAAGGTCTTGATCCAGAGGAGAAAATGTAAAAAATTAATAAATAGAAACCTCAGTTAAATAGAGTCAGGAGACCAGAGGAGGATCTCTTATGCCCTGAGACAACAGGCAGAGCCCAACAGGAAGAAGAAAGACTCCTCTTCTCTCCTGGCGACAACTCAGCCAGTGAAAAGCCACGGGCTCTTTGTTTACTCCAGCCTTCCCAACTTCATTTTCTCCTCTATAAAAGAGTTCTCCTTCCCTGCTCTATGGGGAATTGCATGTAGCTTGCCCTGGTTGCAGACTGCAAGTTGCAATTCTCTGCTGATCCTGAATAAACCCATTTTCACCGGAGAAATGACTGGCAATCTATTTGTTTTAGGTCATCATCTCTCAGTTCACAGGGCTATTGTGGGGATGGAAATAGACAACATGTGAGGAAACTGTGTGTAAATTACAAAGTGTTAAATGTAGGTCAAATGAGGGTGGGGTTAACACACGGCCTGTCCAAGAACAGCTGAAACACATCCATGTGCCTGCCCCGCCCCCCCGATGAGTTCTCTGCTTGACTTACCTGGGCCCTCCTGAACGTAGTCAGCCATGGGCCCTGTCACTGTGGCGATGTCGATGTCGGCCATCTTGGAGCTCAGGGCAATCTCCCAGAAGTCAGCGGGGCTGCTGCAGTTGCTGCTCCGGTCCCCCGTGTACTCCTGTCCGGAGGAGCACAGCCCAGGCCCATTACACCTCTGGCACCCTGAGTTCCACTGAGCCACCCCAACTATGAGGATAGCAGGCCATGGCTGAACCAAGCCCCCCGGCTGCCTTTCACGCACCTTCTCATAAAAGAGCCTCTCGAGCCGCCCGTCCTCCTTCTTCAGGGACAGCCAGCGCCCGCACAGGAACAGGAACTCGTCCTCGTTGGTGTCGTTCCAGATCTCCACCTTCTCCACGTACCAGTCTGCACACCATTTGGTGTTGTCGTGGCGGAGCTTGATCTTGTAGATGACACCCAGGTCAGCGGCCTCGATGATGAAGGTGTCGGCCTGGGGAGTCCAGATGTGTGGACTTGGGTGGCGGGGCACTCCCCACCTCCACCCACTCCAACCCCATCCATCCAGTACCTTCCATCCCCCTCACTGGTTGGGCTGAACAGACCCTTCCTAGCCAGGAGCCTTCCAGGCCCAAATCCCTAACACAGAGAGTTTGGTATTCCAAGGCCTCGCTTCCACAATGGCCCCATTTTGCAGTCCGGCTCCTCTTGGGATAAGCCCTGTGGGTGTTTGCCATATGGACCCTGACGAGCTGTGTGAGTGGGGTGCTCAGCCTGGTACCTGGACATCCTTAGTTATGCTGAGTGTTGGCTTGAGGTCAGGTGGGAGGCTGGACGGTAAGAGCTATGGAAGAGGTGACATCTTTCTGAATAACGAGAGGGGGCTTGAAATTCCCAGGGGAAGCTGGCAGCTGGAGGAGCCAGGTCAGGCTGCAGGAGTGCAGACAGAGTGGGGAGAGGCTGTGGTGGAGTCCAGACCAGGCTGGGGAGAGCACAGGGCATATCACCTGGACTGTGGGTTCATGAGGGACTTTCTCAGGGGTGTGACATTGGCCCTTCTCTGCGTCCCTGATTACATCTTTAGTGATGTGACATTGCACTCTTGGGTGCTTGCATTCTTTTAGGATTGCTCAGTGAGATGTGGAGTTCTAGGCTTTGGGTGAAGTGGGGTCAAAACACAGCTGGCAGGAGCCTGGGGAGGGGGAAGAGGGAGAGGTGACCCCGAATGACACCCACTTCCCTTCCGAAAGGTACGCTAAGTCACTGTGCTGAGTGCTGGGAACCCAGGGACGATAGGACACCCTGCGCTCCTCCTCAGGACGGCCCAGGTGGTGGGAACAACCACCTGCGTGAGGACTAGGGGCAGGGTTGGCAAGACTTGCCAGGTGGAGGCATTAAGCTGAAGTTGGGGGGTTGGGCCTTCTAGGCACCCAGGGCAGGTCAGGCTGCGGGCTGAGGAAAGTGCAGGTGAATGGTGTGATGCTGATGGCAGGTGTGGGCCTGTGCAGGCCTTGGGGCACTGGCAAGTGGCTGAGTCCATTAGAGCAAAAATGGGTACACCTTACGACACAGCAATTCCACTTTGCATCTGTCCTGGGGGGACACCTTCATATGTGCACAAGGATACCTATTGCAGGATAAATTTTACAGTGGAAAATTGGGACCCACCTCGGTGTCCACAGTGCTTAGGGAATGGTAAATAACCATGGCAATGTCATGTGTGGAATGCTATGTGTGCAGTGGTTACAAAGAACAAGACAACAACATCTGTGTTGGACTATCCCGACAGATAGATTTCGACGATACCCCATTGCCTGCAAGAAGCACGCATATAGGATGATGCCTTTTATGTAACAAGTTAAAACCACAGAGCAGCACTGTGTATTTCCTATGTGCGTATGTGCACAGGTGCAGAGAAAAGGCTCGGAAAAACTTGGAGACAGGAGAAAGTGTGGAGCATTCTGGAAACTGGGGCCCAGGGGGCCATTCTACGCAGGCTGGTTGGGCAGGCAGTGAAGGTTTGTGAATCCCATGAAAGGCTCAGACCGGATCTGGGATCAGTGGGGAGCTTGACAGGTTGAAGTGAGGGAGTGACTCGGCCACCTTTGGATGGGTTAATTGGGGAAAGCTGGAGGATGGATTGGATTTCAGGGGCCTGGAGCAGGGAGACCAGACTGGTTCACTAAGCAAGGTGCAATGAGGAAGGGCTGAGTGGTGACAAAGTTGGACACCATGCAGTGGTGTGGTTTTCAAGCCTTTTCTGTAGCCACAGAGCCCCTTGCTTAGTAGAGGGCTTGCTTGGCACTCCAATCGATAGGCCAGGTCAGAGTGGACCCGTGCGGGAGGAGTGGGTGCCTGTCTGCTGCCCCTACCCTTCTGTGGCTCCCGTGGGCCTCGGTGCTACCCAGGACTCTGCACAACACAGTTTAGCTGATTCACATCAGCCTCCTTATTTCGCAGATGAGGAAACTGAGGCCAGAGCTGCTCCGCCATGTAAGGAGTGGATGGCAGAACGAGGCCTCCAGACCCCTAGTTCAAGCTGCTGTCCGGGCAACACCGCCACTCTGCAGGCGCTCACCACTCCACGCTCGTGACCCACTGCAGTGAGCCGGATTCTTTGAAGACAACCCAGTTCCTTACAGCCAGCAACCTGGGGCTCAAATGGCCTCTTGCTTGCTCTAGCCCCACCCCTACTCCACATGCAGGACCCTGCGTAGGCTGAGAGAAGAGGAGCAGACTCCGTGGGGGGGCAAATGCCCACATAAGGGTGCATGACATCCCGCAAAGTTCCAAGACAAGAAGAGCTGGTCCCTTTCATCCCCACCCCCCACAATGATAACGGGACAGGGAGGAGAGGGGCGGGGTAACTCGGCGGGCTCCGCCTACCGTTCCTCTCTCGAATTTGTTGGTGCGGTTCTCTGACTTGCCGAGGTACCGCTCTCCCGTGTCCCCGAGGTCTCCATAGATGGTGATGTAGACCTTGGCGTCTGTCCCTGCCCCGGGAACGTTTCCTGTGAAGATCTGCACCGAGTACAGCACAACTGGGTGGGCAGCCAGACAGACAAAGGGAAGAAAGGGATGGCATTGTTTAGGTTTGGGGGAACTGGATCTGTAGGCGGTATTCAGCTTGTGGCCCAGGACTCCAGGAGAACTCAGTGTCTTCCTTTTCTCTTTTCCCTTACGCACGTTCTGCTACAGGTCGGAGTGGATTCACCCGTGGGAAGTTTACCTCTAAGAGACCCAAGGGATGGAGACTTTTCCAGCCCCTTCAAACCATCCACCCCTCCAGCTGCTTACAGCTTCCGGGGGAAAGACTCAGGAAGGTGCCTTCCCATGTGAGGGTGACCGGTATCAATGCCAGATCCTTCTAAACGGTTTATGGAGAAAATCAAATATTTTTGAAAGAATAGTTTCCCCTCAGTGTCTTTCGTATTTTCATTTACTCTTCAACCAGCCTGCCCCCAGCACTCCAGGGAAACCCCCCTCACCAAAGCCACAGTCACTGCCACCCACTCCTTGATCGCCTATGGCCTTTGGAAAGGGCTCAATAAATACTGGTGTGACTGTTATTAAAAGTTATTCAGGAAAATGAAACTAAACACTGTCTTGTTTTTGTTTTGCTGCTATACACTCATCAGGGAAGAACAAAGTAGCCCCTTTCCCAATCCCCATCCCAGGAGGGAAAGGCAAGTCTTTGTTTTTAGGAAGGCTGAGCATTCTTTGTCTCCTCTCCATATTCCTTTATCCTAGGAGCTTTGGAGTTTCAGACCAGGGAAGAGGGGACTTAGCTGGATTATCTCCAAGGGGAAGGATGAAAGTTGTGGCTTTGAGGTGAAGGCACAAATGGTCCAACTGGGAAGAAGGTCAGTTTCCCCAGCCTGGGAGCAGGTGAGGGTTCGAGAGTCCCTATGGGTGGTAGGAAATCCTCATCTGCACAAAGGGACGCAATAAGGAGACAGCTGCCTGGCTTATCTGGGGACTTGAAGCAAGGAGGCCTCCAGGCTGAAGAGAGGGTCTTTTGGGCTTCCCTGGTGGTGCAGTGGTTAAGAATCCTCCTGTCAATGCAGGGGACACGGGTTTGAGCCCTGGTCCGGGAAGGTCCCACATGCCATGGAGCAACAACTACTGAGTCTGCGCTCTAGGGCCTGAGAGCCACAACCACTGAAGCCCGCGCGCCTAGAGCCCGTGCTCAGCAACAAAGACAAGCCACCACAATGAGAAGCCTGCGCACCGCAATGAAGAGTAGCCCCCGCTCACTGCAACTAGAGAAAGCCTGCGCACAGCAGCAAAGACCCAAAGCAACCAAAAATAAATAAATTTACTTAAAAAAAAAAAAAAAAAAAAGAGAGAGGGTCTTTTGACAAAGCCAGGGTCCATGGAGAAGCATTGCTGGCCATCCAGAGAGATGAAACCCGCATGTCGGCGGGGAGCAAGCAGCAGCAGTGTCACCGAGCGGCAGGAGGCCACAGGTGTAGGTTGTTCCCACCTGGACTAAGGGCCAGGCCTCTGATGTGAGCCTCAGGATTTTTATAAGACCCTAGAAAAGGGGATGCCCTCTCCTTGCAGTGACTGAGATGGACTTTCTTACCAACCCTTGCAAGTGGGCTCAAAACCACATGTAAGTAAATGTAGGAGAGTAAGGTGATGTGAGCTGCTCTTACCCGTTGGTATGGAACACGCTCACGCCCACAACACGGTTCCTATTATTATCCTCATTTTCCCTTGGATTCCACAGCATTATTCTTTCCTGCTCTCCTTCTGGCTCTCTGGCTGCTCCCTGAGCAGCTTTATAGGTTCCTGATCGTCTGCCTACCACTCGGATGCCCACGTCTCCCAGGTCAGTCCACTTCCCGCAGCTCTTACCCTGCATGCTCCGGGTGTTGACTTCTGTGAGTTCCCCGAGGCTGCATCTCCAGCCCAGTTCCCTCCTGTGCTCTGGACCCACACCCCCACACCCCCCTTGACTAGACCACAGAGCACAAACTCACATCCAACCCCGAACTCCGCCCCCTCCCTACGTCCCCTTTTCCATCCTCCCTTCTCTGCTGCCCCACCCAGCACTCTGCTGGCTAAACCTCCTTGGCGCACTGGGAGAACTGCTCTCAGAGGCCTGTCCCCTCAAGGACAGGAACCAGCGCCCCCACCTTGCTCGGCTCAGCTCAGAATCTGGCCAGCATTTCACATGTGCATTAAAAAAATCCTCTCGCGTCGAAAAGAGTCAACATCACCCACGCCTGTCTGGCTAATACTGACATGAGTCAACTGTCCCCACCCCCCTCATTTTCTCTCCCCATCCATTTGCTGGCTGTGCATTCAGCCCTACTTCACACCTGGGCGGGACCTCTTCTAGGAGCCCTCGTCCCAGAGTGGGGTGCTGTGTGCCCAGGGCTGTGATTAAATGGCCTTCCTGCCCCTTTCTCCCCACCCCCGACCCCCCGCCACTCTCTCCAGTGCTTTGGGAATTAGGAAAACCAATTCAGCTTCTGGGTGCTGAGCAATGTGGTCATACAGTCAAATCCTGCTATTTCTGGATCCTCCTCCCTCCCTGTCCCTCCAAGGCCCCACAGCTCTCCGTGGAAAGATGTTTCCCTAGAAACACCACCCAGCACAGAGTGGGTTTGTGGCATGTTATTAATACAGAACAGCCAAGTGTGCCGCCGGGCCAGCTTTCCTGGGCATCCTCTGGGATCCAAGTAGAAAAGGGAATTATCTGCCAGATTCAATGGCAAAGCAAATTTGGAGAAAGGGACATGGGTAGAGAAAGGCATGTTATTGAGGCAACTCTTGTTTTTATCTCTTAAGCAAATGACAACTCAGACTAAAGAAAATGTGAGAGCTCTAGCAGAGGCTCAGCTGAGGCTGAGGGCTGAGCCTGGAGAAATACCACCCGGCAAGAGAAGGGAGAACGGCACTCAGGGGCCAGCCAGAGAGGTAAGAAGAGAACCAGAAAATGGTAGTTCAAAAGCAAAGGAATGAGAACAAGAAGTGTGTGGTCAGGCTGGGGCAAATCAGGCAGAAAAAAACCTCATCAATGAGAACAAGCAAACTGGCACATACGGAAAAGAAACCCATGACCTTGGACACTGAAGCTGCACCTAGACCCTGAGAACAAACACACCACAGCTCCAGTTCTGTACAAAGCCAGGATGCTATTTGATTCATATGCGGTTGGGACAGCTGGATCCAGCAAGAGCAGAGAGGACCACGCCCTGCAGATTAGTAGCCAAATTAACTAAGCAAGGGAGAGAACAAGGACCAGCATAGTCCAGGCACAGGAGAGCACATATTTGGATGTATGATCACACTGTCAGACCAGGAAAGGATTTGAGCACAGACCTCGGAGTGAGATAGCTGAGTACCTTTGAAGAATAGCCCTGCCATTTATTAGCTGAGTGAACTTCGGCAGGTTGTGTAACCTCTGTGAGCCTCAGTTGCCCTCTCTATGGAGTGAAGATAATTATAGACTCTACCTCTTGGGTGCAAAGGCTCCGCCCAGCACAGGGCAGGTGCCCTACAAGGGAGGGCTCTGCTGACAGTGATGAGGGCGATCACACCACACTTACTGTCCAGAGGCTCTTCCACTTCCTTGTAGACTTGCCTTAAAGACCCATCTTTCATGTATTTCTCAGTGAAGATATCATAAGGGACCAGTTCTCGAATGGTCTTCTTGTCGTCCTCTGAGGTGGCAAGCCATCGATCACAAGGGAAGGTCAAGGTCTCTGTGCCCTGGGGTGAGGAGGAAGGAGGAAACTGAGCCCTTAATGTGGAAACTGCCAACTTCAGTCATTCATCACCATGTCAACACTCACGGGGGACCAACCAGGGACAAGGGTGTTGGAGCCCCACTGATAATACAAAAGCCACAGAGGAGCTCCCCACCGGCCTGCCCCAATTCCGGCAGATCCAGTCTTACTTAAAGCACTTTCCACACCATGTCAGGGGTCGGCTCTTGAAGGTGGAGTTCCCCGAGTCACTTAAAAATAGATATCTGAACCCCATCCCAGAGACTCAGACTCAGCAGGCAAGGGGAGGAAGCTCTGTTTTTCTTAAACTGCTCCCAGCTCCCAGCTCATACCACAGCCATGACTGACAGTTGCTTCCTAGGTTTAGAATTTCGTGGTTTTGGAATGTTGTCCAAGTTGGTCAGGTGGGTTTCTTTCTCTGAGTTGACCTTAAGTTGCAGGAAGAGCACAGTTGGTCACTCACTGGTAGTGTGGCTTTGGGGGTGGGGAGCAGAGACGTGGTTGCCCAGACCCTCCTTCTTGACCCATAAACCAGGTTCTAAAAGATTCTGCCTTGGACCTGAGTTAGTTCCTGCACTCGGAGTGAACTGGCTGAATTTTCCTTAGATGATTTTATCTCAACTTAAAAAGGCTACAGGTACTTGTAAAGAATCTGTCTTTAATCTCTTCTGAAAAGGGACAAAAGAAACAGCAGGACAGATCAGTCAGAAACTCACATCTTTATCTGGGAGGAGCCTGCGGATGTCCACGTGGGAGCAGTGCCAACCAGGATTCATGCCCGTATTATCATGGCCAATCCGAATTTTTTCAATGATTTCTCCCACGTCTTCTAACTTTGGAAAGGAGAAAATGTACCAGATGTTGGCTGAAAGGTCCTGGAAAGTACAACTTCAGCAAAACCCTGCCTCCCCAGGGCATCCACCCTTGAGTCCCTTTGAACTTCCTGGGGTCACTTTCTCCCAGTATGTCCCTCCTGTCCAGTCAAGCCAGCCCCCGCCCTCCCCTACATAGGCCGTGCTCATACCTCCCTTCCTCCCCCCAAGCTTAACATCAACCTAGACTTCAGAACTCAGTTCACTCAAGCTTTGGGAGGCTGCCCCCCCTTTCTTGGTGGAGCCCAGCCCCTTGTCTTCTATTACTTATTGTTCTAGCAGTGGCTTAAGAACTGACTGGGGGGTATCAGAAGATGAGTTCTAGTTCTTCCCATGCCCTCTCTTGCCACCCTTACCTTCTCCTTGGCCCCCAAGAGCCCCCTTCATCTCCAGCCACTCCTCTTCTATATCCCTCAAATTCCAGTCCCTCAAACTCTACATTCTCTTGTCACAGGGCCTTTGCACAAGCTCCCCTTGCCCCTTCCCTTTTCTCTTCTTTACCTAAACCAGTGTTTGTTCAACCTCAGCATTCAGGTCTCAGCTCAAGGATCACTTCTCCAGGGAACCCCCTTGACCACCTTAAGAAAGTCAAATCTCTTCATGATAGGGTCTGACAGCACCCTATAACCACCCCCTACAGCAGTTCTCAGTTAGAAGTTTGCCTTTACCTGTGTGATAAAGAAGGTGTGATACCTTCTTCTCTACAACTGAAAGCCACGAGGGCAGGCATCACATCTGTTTTGCTCATCACTGCATCCCCAAAGCCCAGAACCTAGGTTCTCAATAACTGTTGGCTGAAAGGATGAAAGAATGATTGTTTCCTCATTTGAAAAATGGGTGTGGCAAAGTCAGCTGGGTTCTCTCACATGCAGTGCTGAACCTTAACCACCAAGGTATGTATGAACGTCCTCTTGAATGAAAAAGCTGATTACGTGCGTGCCACAGTGAGTCCCTGAAATTCAGGAGCTGTGATCTCCCATCTCTCCTGCCTGGAGCCTATGGGCATAAGGTGCAAGGGGGGACCTCAGCCAGGAGTGACTGATCCCCAGATACTTTCCTCGGAGCTCTCTAAGGAAGCAGGGAGGTGGCCAGACACAAGGCAAGGCGGCCACTCAGCTGGCACCTGCCTCCCCAGCTCTCTCTCTGCCAGGCTGCCCTCCATCATCCCCCCAGGTCCCACTCCAGGGCCTCTCACAGTTCTCATGTGTCATATTCTCTTCTGAAATGGTGCTGTATGTATCAGTTCACACCCTGCCTCAGCCCTATGGGGATCTGGGCAATCACAGGTGGATATAAACAAGGAAGTCGGGGTAAAGGGAAAAGAGGGTAGGGAAATATGGTAATACCCAGGTGCCCTGGCTCATGGTTGGTCCATGGAATTCATGCCTTTTGCTTTCACAGTTGGGGGTTAAAGAGGGTGTGCAGACTTGAGTTTCCTGGTAGCAACTGTGCAAAGTTACCTGCTTGGCCTGCTCCATCAAGGTCTCAGTGCTACAAAGAGACGGCTCCAGGATGGATGAGAGCTCCCAATGAGTGAATGGCATCTGAATGAGTGATTGAGTCATTCATCAAATGCAAAGCCTCTATAACCCTAGAGAGATGTGACCTGGGAATGAACTAGAACAGCTCCCACCACTGCATACCCTCCGCACACACACACCCACAGTCAGCAGCCATGGGGAGGCCCATCAGCACTGCTTGAGAAACCTCCCCCTATTCCCACCCCACCTCCATCCTTCCCAGTTGCAGCCCTACGAGCTGTGTGATCTAGACAAGGCACTTGACCTTCCAGGCCTCAATTGCCTCATCTATCAAATAGGAAGATTGCTCAGCTGAAGGCAGAGGCATGGGCAGAGCAAACTTCGAGGTCACTCCTACATCTAAGATCGCAGACGTGCTTCTTTTTGTCAATGATTCTCTCCTTCCAAGTGACCAACATGGCGCCACATTGCTGGAGACGCCCTGAGTTAACAAGATGCTATAACTGTCATTGCTTCTGCTGCCCTGCAGCTCCGCTCCAACTCCCCGCTGGCCAGCTCACCCATGCTTCATCAGAGAAGTGGTGTCCCCCACAAGTCCCCGGGCTTTCTGAATCATTAAACAGAGACCAGTGATTTCACAGGGCCTTATCCTTTGACAACAGGAGAAACAGGAAGCTACGGGTGAGATCGTGGCTCACAGAATCTGCACTCAAGGACACTGAGCTGCCAGGCAGCTGGCAAATGGAATAATTTGCCAGCCTAACTCTTGGAATGGTGATGAGGATTAAATGAGTTGACACACACCAAGTGCTGAGGACAAGGTTGGCACATGGGAAGTGCTCAGTAAATGTTAGCTATTGTTGTTATTTTCCCAGCTGATCCGCATGTCTGAGGAAGAGGCCACAGAGAGAGGATAGGGCTTGCTCATGAGTTAGAGGCCGAGCAGACCCAGAACCCAGGGTTAAGGGCTCGCAATCCAGTGCTCCACCTCTTATCTGAAAAGCAACTGGAAAAGAGAAATGGAGAGACAGGGACACAAAGCGATCTCATTTGTTTCGAAGCTCTCATATACCCAGCTCCCAGATAGATTTGAAAAGAAAAAAGAAATAAGATAGCAACAAATTGCTGGCAAATTATAGCTTCCCATTAGGTGGACTTCATTGATAAAACTCCCTGGAAGCCAGGCTGAGGTGTAATCACAGCTCGGGCCCCTGACGGCATCAGGCTTGGATGACGCACATGCCATGACATCTCGGGTGGGTGAGGTGTTGCTCTGTGTGCATAGATGAATCACCCTTGAATTTTCCTTGTTAAAAAACTCCACCAAGGTGGCAAACTTCCCACAAGTGCTGACTGCTCCCAGAGGAGGTGGGGAGGGGAAAGGGAGTCCCCCGGGGCAGACACAGCCCGAGGAAGAAGGAAGGGGCTCTGGACTTTGTTTCCCACCAGAAAATACGGGGCACATCTGCAAAGGTCCCCACTACCTGGAGAGCCCAGGCTCCCCAGGCTCCCATCTCTCGTCCTTCAGAGTCACATCCCCTTTAAGTCCTGCTCCATCTCGTCCTCTACCCAAGTCATATCACTCTCCTCCTATCCCCTCTGGCCAAACCTCAAACCACTTGCTGTGTTGACTTCCACCTCTGGCCATGATGTTCCCCTTGCTAGGAATGCCTTCCCTCCTTGTTCCCGCTTATGTCCACTTTCAGATCCAGCTCAAAACCACCACTTCCAGGGAGCCCTCTCCCATCTCTGAACACCTATAGCACGCTCAGCCAGCCCCACTGTTTGCCCTTATCACCATGGACTAGTCTACTACAGCGGCTAAGAGCACATATTCTGAGCCAGTCCTCCTGGCTTTGAATCCAGCTTCCACTGTGCCTTGGTTGTGTGATTTCATCTAAGCTACTAAACTCTCTGTGCCTCAGTTTCCCCATATTTAAGCAGGGATAATTAAAGCGCAGAGTCGCTTTGAGGGTTAAGTGAGTTAATATGGGTAAAGCCCTATGACGGTGCCTTCTTACCCCCAGGTTCAGTTACTATGATGATCGCCAGACTCTCTCATTAGCCCCGTGTGAGATCTGGAGTCCCCCAGCTGGACTGCAAGCCCCTTGCAGGCATAGTCTGGGTCCTCTTCTTCCCTTGTCTCTCCCACCCCACCTGGCACGCAGTGGAGTGCACAGAGAGGAACGGGACTGAGTGCAGAGAATACCAAGGTGTGGATGTGGCAACATACATCCACAGTAACCGTCGAACAACTCTCAGGCCAGAGTTGAGGGGGAACCGAGGAATATATGGATGCTCTTTTGTATATGAGAGGATTGGCCATAGCTTAGCAGATGAACGGGAGACAATTATATGATGAGAAAGTCTGGAAGCCGGCTCTCTCCATGGGTCTCTGTTGTTGGTAGCACTGGAGATGGCCCCAATGGAACTGGACTTGTGCTTCTAGCTCCCTAAGTCCTATCCACTCATGATCACCTTTGATTCAGACACTGGTCCTGGAAGGGCAGGTTCACTGTCCTCATGGCTACTCAGATGTGCTGAGGCTCAGAGAGGTTGGCTGATCTGCCTGTCTCCCTCACTCACAGCAGTGTATCAGAGGGAAGGCACACGTCAGACTCTGGACAAAAGGTTCCTTCTCCTCGTCTTCTGGCCCATCCCGCCCCCAGTCCTGGCTCCCCCGGCAGCCTGCCAGACCCAGGTACCTCCATTATGAAGCGGGAGGCAGACTTCCTCTCAAAGAACAGCTTCTGCTCCCTCTTGTTGGTGCATAGGTACTTCTGCTGGGTGCACACGGCATCGCAGCCATAGATGATGATGAAGATGTTGGCGTCTGTCCCAGCGGCAAAGACATCACTGGTGTAGAGCGTGATCTCGTAAGGGACAACTAAGGGTGGGGGACAGAGGGCAAAGTCAGAGGGGAGGTGAAAACGGGACACAGGCGGGTCAAGTTCTTCACAAGCACCACCGCCCCAGATGGTCCCTTCACTGGGAGCTGCTACCCAGGGACCTGAACCTTCACTCGGTTGCCTAGCAACCGCAGGGTGAGGGGAGGGGTTTTGTCATGCCTAGTGCCCACAGAAAGCTCCTGTCACCTCAGACCAGGGTCTCCGTGCCTCTCCCATCACAGAGCTAGTACAACAGACTGGCTGAAAGCACAGGCTCTAGCCTGACTATCTGTGTGACCTGGACGACGCACCTAGAAGCCTTGGTTTCCTCATTTGTAAAGTGTCCTCAATGCTGTCCTTGGCGCTAGACACTCTATACACAGGAGCATTATGTTTCAGGGGACAACAGCCAATTGGATCAGCCAGTCTACAGTGGTGAGAGTCCTTTCTCTTCTCTTCCCACCCCTTGCAACCCATCTACTGGCTCCAGCTGGCCTGCCCCTCAACCCCTCAGCACAGACTTTCTGATGATGTTAGAGAAAGGGAAGTGTCAAAACTTCACCTACTTGTTCCACTTCCTCCTTTCCTTGAGCTGGTAAAGGAATTACATTTACCTTCTTTTAAAGTTCTTTTTCCCCCCAATCAGGATAAAATCTTATAGTGGTGATTTCTTTGGTGTGTTAATGACGGGAGTGAGGATTGGTGAAGGGGTTGATAATGATCCTTCACTGTTAGACCTTTATCTTTTCTTCCTTTCGGGTCTTACAACTATTCTACATTATTATCTCTATTTTGTAGACAAGAAAACTGAACTCCAGAGAAGTCAGGCTCTCTGCCTTTTGTCACCTGCTAGTTTGGGGTACAGTGTGGAATACATCCCATATTTCCTTTCCCTGGGTCCAGGGCACTGTCCACAGCCAGCACAGGGCCAGGGGCATTTCCAAGGTGCTCCTGGCCAAGGGTCAACACTGGATGATGGACTGGGACTGAGTTGGGGTGGTGAGCAATGGGGTGCAGGAGGAGGCCCAGCCTTGCTGTGCAAGATTCCTACATGGTGTATACAGCCTTGTCTGAAGTTCCGCGTGGAAGAGGTCCCTGACGATGGCACCATCTTCTTCATTCTTGGCCAACCAGCGGCCACAGGGGAATGTCATGCACTTTCCAAGGGATGGGGCATCCACCTCTACCCAGTCTACAAACCAGCCTGGAGCCTTGCCTGGAGGGAAGGAGACACAGAACTCATCAAGGACCTCTACACAGATGGTTTCCTGTGAACAACTTCAGGGACTCCAAACATCCTTCCCTACTCGACGGCTGGTGCTTAGAGCTCCACCGTGAACATGCCATCCCTTTTGCTTACAGCATTACTGAACTGATTCCCTGGCACCCATCTGAAGGCGGATCACACTCCAGGCTGCTGTCAGTGAAATTAGCAAGAGCAAAGGAGCATGGGGAGGAGATGACAGGAGGCAGAGAGTCTGAGGGGAGGGAAGCAAGGACACTGTCCAAGGTGGAAGGTGCTCCAGAGAGGGAGCCCAGAGATGCCACGGAGAGGCTGTGTTAACGAGGACTCCACAGTTTCACCCAGTGACGGGGCGAAACACTGGGCTCCCTGGCCTCAGTTTGCGATGCATGAAGGCAAGGGAAACTAGTGAAGGATCGATGCTCCTCCCTGGGAAAATGAGCACTCAGGCTTAAAAAAAGAAATGGAAGCCAGGCAGAGACCCTGTCCCTCAGTCCCAGAGGGAAGGAGGAAGGCCTCTTTCCTCAGGCTTAGAAGATATGGTTTGAAGACCAAGAAAATGAGTCTGCTTTACTGAGAAAGAACAAACTTGGGCACAACTTTTGTCTGGCTTCAGTGTCAGTGGGTTCTGGGAAGAACTGGCTCCATCAGTGGTTCTCAAAGTGGAGCCCCCGGACTAGCAGCCTCAGCATTACCGGTGAGAAACATAAACTCTTGGGTCCCACCCCAGACCTACTCCAACCAAAGGCTGTGGGTGAGGCCCAGAAATCTGTGTTTTAACAAGCCCCCCAGTGTGGCTCTGATACACATTCAAATTTGGGAACCACCGATCAGGGATTCTCAAATCTGGCTGCCACTGAAATTTCTGAGAGTGCGGTTTTGGGGAAAGCTTTAAATGTCATCAGTGTCCTGGCCCCTCCCTGATCAATTACACCAGAATCTCTGTGTGCAGCCAGGACTCTACCAGACTGAAGGGACTGAGGAAGCTGTGTCATTATGGAAGGCAGATGACATCCAAGTCTACCTCAGATTCTTGCCTAGACACCCACGGGGACCTGCCCATGGTCCTCACGTTCTTAGCCAGGAAAAGAGGGAGGGAAGGCAGAGACCTGTGTTGTCATGGCCGATCCTGACTTTCCACAGATCTCCCAGGTCCAGGGTCTCCACTGTGAAGATTTCGATGCTGTCCCTCTCAAACTTGTCACTGTTTGTCTTGGAGGATTTCAGGAGGGTCATTCCTGCCAACCAAATGACCCCAACATGACTGGCTGGGCCTGAGACCTTCCAACCTAGTCTGCCCACCTTTTTTCGTCTCTCCTCATAATGACCAAATTTCTGAACTTTCATCAAATTTAGACTGTACATTTACCATCCACTAGGCATCTTTGGCATTTTGTGTGTGTGTGTGTGTGTGTGTGTGTGTGTGTGTGTGTGTATGTATGTCCTTTTATTAAGCTTTACAATAATCTTTTGACATATATATTTTTATTTCCAGTTTGCATCTAAAGAAAAGGAGACACACACAGAAATTAAGTGCCTTATCCAAGGTCATCCAGGAGGAAGTGGTGGGGCCCCAAGCCAATGTGTGCTCCCCTTTCACAATCCCCGCGTTTCTCCATGGCGGGGAGGGAGCCAGTGACAGAGCCACCCTCCCACGCTCCCTGGGGAAACAGGGCCTCCCCTGCAGGGATGGGGCATGTGGGAATTCTCTGGAGACTCTTCTCTGGATGACAGAAGGAGGGTTGGCTTCAAATGCCCCTGACCAGCCATCTCACATACATTATCTGTCCTGGGACTCTAGCTGCACGTCAGTCTGAAATTTAAGGTGGTTTCAGGATCATCACCATCTCCTCCTGCCTCAGCTTTCAAGTCTCCTTAACCCTGTAAGTCCCACCTCATGTAGGAAGTGTTCTGATAATCTAGACTCACTGCAGACTGGTTTCAGCACACAAAGAGTCAGACAGACCTTGGTTAGATGCCTGCTTTTGCCACTTAGCATCTGGGTGGCCTTGGACAAATTAAATTCTCTGAAACTGGTTTCCTCGAATGTCAAAGGGATGGTCTTCCCCATAGAGTTGTTGTGGTCTTTCATTTCAATGCAGGGGACGTGGGTTCAATCTCTGGTCGGGAACTAAGATCCCACATGCCACGGGGCAAGTAAGTCTGTGTGTCACAACTACAAAGCCCACGTGCCACAACTAGAGAGAAGCCCTTGCGCTGCAACAAAGAGCCTGGGCACCACAATGAAAGATCCCATGTGCTGCAAGTAAGATCTGATGCAGCCAAAAATAAATAAATTTTTAAAAAACCAAACAAACCAAAAGACAACAAGTGTTGGTGAGGATGTAGAGAAATTGGAACCCCTGCACACAGTTGGTGGGAATGAAAAATGATGCAGTTGCTATGGATAATAGTATGAAAGTTCCTAAAAAAGTTAAAAAGAGAACTACCATATGAACCCACAATCCCAATTCTGGGTATATATCCAAAAGAATTGAAATCAGATTCTTGAAAAGTATTAGCGCTCGTGTGTTCATTGCAGCACTATTCACAATAGGTAAGAATGGAAAAAATCCTAAATGTCCACTGACAGATGAACAGATAAAGAAAATATGGTATATACATACAGTGGAATATTATACAGCTTTGTAAAAGGAGATTCTCCAATATGCAACAATGTGGATGGTTCTTGAGGATATTATGCTAAGTGAAATTAGCCAGACACAAAAGGATGAATACAGCATGACTCCGTTTAAATGAGGCATCAAAATCAAATTCATAAAATCAGAGACGGAAATGGTAGTTATCAGGAGCTGGGGATAGGAAGAAATGGGGGTTTAATAATCAACAGGCATAAAGTTTCAGTTTAGTAAGTTTAATAAGCTCTAGAGATCTGCTGTACACCATATAACTATAGTCAATGACCATGTATCGTACATTTAAAATTTGGTAAGAAAATAGATTGCATGTTAAGTATTCTCATAAAATAAAATAAAATAAAATAAAATAATAAAGAGAATTTTAAAATATGGTTTCTTAAAAAAATAGAGAGAGAGAAAGAGGGAGAGGCATGTCCAGTATTTCCTTGGAAAATTCCACTGAATCTCCCAGTCTCCCTGGAGAGGAACGTGGGTGAACCTCGGCCCTGCGTTGCTCTCTTACCAGTGTCATCCTGAGTGCCAAAGAGCGTGATGAAGACATTGGCATCGGTGCCCGCGTTCTTCTTGTCCCCGGTCTTTATGGTTACTGAGAATGTGGTAGATTTATCTGCCAGGAGAAGAGTGTGGAGAAGTGAGTGGTAGATTGCACCTCCCATGAAGGTAGGAGGAAGAAAACGTACTGAGCATGTTTCTCTGCTTGTGTTGGCTGTTTTTATGAATCACTTTACTTGTAGCATGTGTTCTTCTGTAGTTGCCTTTAGTCTGGAAACTTCCTGAAGGCAGAGATGAGGTCCCCCCACCCCACGTTCAGCTCACACAGGAAACCCTCAATCAGTAAAGTTGTAGGATGCTTGGGGAAGACTTGGGGTGACTGTGGGGTTCAGAGGCTCATCAGCCAGGAGCCCTGGTCTGACTCCTGCAGGTTGGGAAGTTTTAGGGATGCATGTTTCAAGGAACGGAGCACAGCTTCAGAGAACTCTTGAAAGTTCATTCTTTCCCTTGACAAAAATATTCATATTGAGAGTCTATAATGTGCCTGGAGGGGAAGACACAAGACTAAGTCAGAGTCAGGTATAACTATTCTATTCTGTTCCATCCCATTCCATTCCTTCCATTCCATTCTATTCCTGACAATAACTCCATGCTAGGCCATGTACTTTATACCCAGCCGTATGCTAGAAATGTGAGAATACGCCCCCTTCACCTCCCCATTCTTGCCATGGAGGAATGAGAGAACAGAGAGATTCCCAGGGAAGGAAGTGCCCAGAGCCCACAGGGGAAGGGAAGATGGAGACCTAGTAGGGGAGAGACAGAAGAAAGGGGTACTGGAGGGGAGAAATCAGCTCTAGGTTAGGAAACCTTTCTGCTCCAGAGCCAGGCGGTCGAGGGGGTTGTCATCTCCCCCACCCTCCTCATCCTCGCTTGGTGGCAGCACGTAGGACTCATCCACTGGCAACAGCTCCCTGGACAGCTGGCCATCATCCTCCTCCACTGCCAGCCAGCGCTGGCATGGAAAGTAGTACCTGTGGGGACAGGGGGTGCAGAGAATTGGGGAATGTCTCTTTGGAAAGGTCTCATGAAACAGTAGTCATGGGCTGAGGAACGAGAGGCCATCATGGGGCCCAAATGCTCCCCTGTCTTCCCCCACACCTCCAGCATTGCCCTCCCATCCTACCTAGCCTGGGAGTCACCCCATTAGTCACTTGGCTGGAGTAGACAACAAACATGGGATGTGGTTTCCATACAACCCCACTGAAAATGGCTGGGTGACAGTGCCTGGAGCACAGCAGACCCTCAATCAGGGTCCTATTGAAGGAATCTAGAGGAAAAGGGGCTTCTGGGGACTGTTCCAGCCTTTTCTAGAATCAACCTGTTAGCCAGAGCCACTTTGGCAGAGAATGTTGTACACATAGGAGGGGGCTTCATACCCAAGGGCTGAATTAGTGGATTTTAATGGAATGACCCAATCATGCTTCTGGAAGGTGCAAAGAGTATGGCTAAGGAGCTGGCACAGCAGACAGTGGGCGCCACCCAGGGAAGGGAGGTCCAAGGTAGACTCCTCAGTGGAGAGGCTGAACCCAGAGCAAGGCAGGTGCCTGGACGGAAGGGAAAGAAGGATGGGGGCCGAGAGAGGCAGCAGGGCACGGGAACTGAGGACTCGCCTCTAGAGCCAGACTGGGGGTGAACCCTGGCTCTGCCGCCTACAGTCATGTGAGCTTGAACAAGTTTCTTTACCTCTTTGTGCGAAGGTTGCCAGATTTAGCCAATAAAATCACAGGACTCCCAGTTAAATGGGAATTTTAGATAAGCAAGTAACAATGTTTCAATACAAGTATGTCCTATCTAGTATTGGGGACATACCTCTACTAAAACATTATCCATTGCTTATCTGACTTTCAAATTTAATTGGCCATTCTGCATTTTATCAGGCAACCCTCAGTAGAATGAGGATGATAGTGCCTGTTTCATAGGTGGTTGTGAGATTTTCATGACTCAAACATTTTTAAGTGCTTAAAAAAATGCCTGGCTCTCAGTATGCTCTTGGTTAGGAATTTGCTAAAACTATTGTGAAGATGATGGTGATGATTCTTCTTATGCTTCCTTTCTTCCTCTTCAGTCCATGCCTGGGATCTCTGGAGATTGTGGGCTGGACAGTTCCCACTGGGCCCCTGAGCTTCCAGAACAACTCAGAGGGTTTGGGGATGCAGCCCATCTCTACAGCCCCATCTGCACCCCTTCCCTGACACTGTCCAGGTACATAAGATGCATTCAGGGTCTGGTCAAAGTCTGGAGAGGTGGGAGCAGTGTAGGCCAAGGGTCTTGTCCCTGTCTGAGCCCCACATCCTCCTACAGTCCTTACTTCTTCCCAGCATGGTAGAGGGGCAGCGCCAGAGGACGCCACCGCGGCCCAGGGGCTCGGATGGGGCACAGAGGGGCAACTGTATTGAGAGATGTGGATTTAAAGGGCGGGAGGAGCTCAACCTTGGGAGATATAAACTAAATTGCTATGAAATTCATGTTTAAGTAAAAAATGTATATCGTTCCACTTCTCTGCCTTTCAAATATGAGTGGGAAAGTTAAACTTTTACTAATTTATGAATAATAGGCTTTAGTTCTAAATTATGGCCGATTAAGGGAGAGAGACAGAAATAAAGAAAAGAGTGGGGTTGGGGCCGAGGTGGAGTAATGAGAGTATGGGAAGCTGGAGGAGGACAGGGACAGAGGGAGAGAGACGCATAAAGAAAGAGCTGGGGGAGACTGATGCTGGGGGAGAAAAATGTCAGTAAGAGGGGAAGGCACAAGCCCTCCCACACCCGTGAAGAGCACAGGCGCGGGGAATCAGAGCCTGGCTTCTTGGCACCACCCCTGTGGTCCCTGAGATACCTGCACCATGAAGTTAAAGGTCCTTAGCACGCCCATGGCTGCAGCCTCCGCAGGCAGGAGAACCAGAGCCGGAGCCAGGATGGGCCTGAGCGCTGGACGTTTAGCCTCTATCCCCACAGCAACAACAAGCACTCCAGGAGGTCTAGTGGAGGACTGGGCCTACTGGCCCCCTCCCCTTCCTCCCACAGGAGTAAATCCTGCTCAAGCAGGTCTGCGGAGGGGAGTAGGTAGGGATTTTTCAGGAGCAAAGGGGAAGAGAGGCATGCAGGTGTTCTGGCCAGGTATGCCCACCACTCCACTTAAGCAAGGGCAATGGAAGGAAGAGCCAGGGGTTGGGTCAGCAGGAGGTTTAAACTGAGCATTGGAACAAAGCTCGGGGCCAATAAGAGTACGAGTTTCACTTGAAAGTTAAACCGGAATGGGTGGATTGCAAAACTGAACGCTGTAAAATGTATTTCACGTGTGGCCTTTCCCATTTTGTGCATAAAGGCTGGAGCACATCAAGTATGTCAACTGGAGGTACTGGAAGAGCGGCGTAGCAACAGAGTGGGTCTGGAATTCCAGAACTCTGGGTTTGTGCCCCTGCTCTTCCCCTTACACTCTGTGTGGCTGCTGGGCCCCGAGTTTCATCACCAAGAAGGCCTCTGCGGGGTGCAAGCAGAGGAGGGACGTGGCCTAAGGGCTGGATGGCTGTAGACACTAGGAGGGCCTGGGCGAAGCAGAGGCACCAGCCAGGAGGCTCTGACCAGGGGGTGCTGAAGATGGGGAGAGGGGGTCTGGCTGAGCTTTTCTGACACAGTGGCGATGGATTGGGGGTGGGGCATGAGTGGCAAAGAGGAGTCAGGGTGGAGTCAGTTTGCATGGAGATATGTGACTGGGTCCAGGGGCAGCTGAGGGATGAGGTCAGTGTTCATTTACCCTTCTGGCTGCAAAGGCCTTATTCCTGAGCTAATAAAGGTCATGGGAGGCCACAGGCACTGTCGGGGAAGACGGTGTCTCTCTGAGAGAGAGAGCAGATTCGCTGCTCTAATTTTGCTTCCTCTGAACGGCCATGATTTTTTTTTAAATTTGAATTTTATTTTATTTATTTATTTTTTATATAGCAGGTTCTTATTAGTTATCTATTTTATACATATTAGTGTATATATGTCAGTCCCAATCTCCCAGTTCGTTCCCCCACCACCACCGCACCCCACCCCTGCCCTGCTTTCCCCCCTTGGTGTCCAGATGTTTGTTCTCTACGTCTGTGTCTCTATTTCTGCCTTGCAAACTGGTTCATCTGTACCATTTTTCTAGATGCCACATATGTGTTAATATATGATATTTGTTTTTCTCTTTCTGACTTACTTCACTCTCTATGACAATCTCTAGGTCCATCCACGTCTCTACAAATGACCCAATTTCGTTCCTTTTTATGGCTGAGTAACATTCCATTGTATATATGTACCACATCTTCTTTAGGTTGCTTCCATGACCTGGCTATTGTAAATAGTGTTGCAATGAACATTGTGGTGCATGTGTCTTTTTGAATTATGGTATTCTCTGGTATATGCCCAGTAGTGGGATTGCTGGGTCATACAGTAATTCTAATTTTAGTTTTTTAAGGAACCTCTATACTGTTCTCCATAGTGGTTGTATCAATTTACATTCCCACCAACAGTGCAGGAGGGTTCCCTTTTCTCCACACCCTCTCCAGCATTTATTGTTTGTACATTTTCTGATGATGCCCATTCTAACTGGTGTGAGTGATACCTCATTGTAGTTTTGATTTGCATTTCTCTAATAATTAATGATGTTGAGCAGCTTTTCATGTGCCTCTTGGCCATCTATATGTCTTCTTTGGAGAAATGTCTATTTAGGTCTTCTGACCATTTTTTGATTGGGTTGTTTAGTTTTTTTTAATATTGAGCTGCATGAGCTGTTTATATATTTTGGAGATTAATCCTGTGTTTGTTGATTCGTTTGCAAATATTTTCTCCCATTCTGAGGGTTGTCTTTTTGTCTTGTTTATAGTTTCCTTTGCTATGCAAAAGTTTTTAAGTTTCATTAGGTCCCAGTTGTTTATTTTGTTTTTATTTCCTTTACTCTAGCAGGGGGGTCAAAAAGATCTTGCTGTGATTTATGTCAAGGAGTGTTCTTCCTATGTTTTCCTCTAAGAGTTTTACAGTGTCCGGTCTTACGTTTAGGCATTTAATCCATTTTGAGTTTATTTTTGTGTATGGTGTTAGGGCATTTTCTAATTTCATTCTTTTCCATGTAGCTGTCCAGTTTTCCCAGCACCACTTTTTTATTTTTATTATTTATTTATTTATTTTTGGCTGTGTTGGGTCTTTGTTGCTGCGCGCGGCTTTTCTCTAGCTGTGGGGAGTGGGGGCTACCTTTCGTTGCAGTGCACAGGCTTCTCAGGGCAGTGGCTTCTCTTGTTGTGTAGCACGGGCTCTAGGCACATGGGCTTCAGTTAGTTGTGGCACATGGGCTCAGTAGTTGTGGCTCACGGGCTCTAGAGAGCAGACTCAGTAGTTGTGGTGCACGGGCTTAGTTGCCCTGTGGCATGTGGGATCTTCCCGGACCAGGGCTCAAACCCGTGTCCCCTGTATTGGCAGGAGGATTCTTAACCACTGTGTCACCAGGGAAGTCCCCAGCACCACTTATTGAAGAGACTGTCTTTTCTCCATTGAATATCCTTGCCTCCTTTGTCATAGATTCATTCTTTTCCATGTAGCTGTCCAGTTTTCCCAGCACCACTTTTTTATTTTTATTATTTATTTATTTATTTTTGGCTGTGTTGGGTCTTCGTTGCTGCGCGCGGCTCTTTTCTCTAGTTGTGGGGAGTGGGGGCTACCTTTCGTTGCAGTGCACAGGCTTCTCAGGGCAGTGGCTTCTCTTGTTGTGGAGCACGGGCTCTAGGCACATGGGCTTCAGTTAGTTGTGGCACATGGGCTCAGTAGTTGTGGCTCACGGGCTCTAGAGAGCAGACTCAGTAGTTGTGGTGCACGGGCTTAGTTGCCCTGTGGCATGTGGGATCTTCCCGGACCAGGGCTCAAACCCGTGTCCCCTGTATTGGCAGGAGGATTCTTAACCACTGTGTCACCAGGGAAGTCCCCAGCACCACTTATTGAAGAGACTGTCTTTTCTCCATTGAATATCCTTGCCTCCTTTGTCATAGATTAGTTGACCATAGGTGTGTGGGTTTATCTCTGGGCTTTCTATCCTGTTCCATTGATCTATACTTCTGTTTTTGTTCCAGTACCATATTGTCTTGATTACTGTAGCTTTGTAGTATAGTCTGAAGTCAGGGAATCTGATTCCTCCAGCTCTGTTTTTTTCCCTCAAGATTGCTTTGGCTATTCGGGGTCTTTCGTGTCTCCATACAAATTTTAGGATTTTTTGTTCCAGTTCTGTTCTGCCTGGATGATCTGTCCATTGGTGTAATTGAGGTGTTAAAGTCCCCCACTATTATTGTGTGACTGTCGATTTCCTCTTGTATAGCTGTTAGCAGTTGCCTTATGTATTGAGGTGCTCCTATGTTGGGTGCCTATATATTTATAATTGTTATATCTTGTTCTTGGATTGATCTCTTGATCATTATGTAGTGTCCTTCCTTGTCTTTTGTAATATTCTTTATTTTAAAGTCTATTTTATCTGATAAGAGTATAGCTACTCCAGCTTTCTTTTGATTTCCATTTGTATGGAATATCTTTTTCCATCCCCTCACTTTCAGTCTGTATGTGTCCCTAGGTCTGAAATGGGTCTCTTTTAGACAGCATATATGTGGGTCTTGTTTTTGTATCCATTCAGCGAGCCTGTGTCTTTTGGTTGGAGCATTTAATCCATTCACATTTAAGGTAATAATCGATATGTATGTTCCTATGACCATTTTCTTAATTGTTTTGGGTTTGTTTTTGTAGGTCCTTTTCTTCTCTTGTGTTTTCCACTTACAGAAGTTCTTTTAGCATTTGCTGTAGAGCTGGTTTGGTGGTGCTGAATTCTCTTAACTTTTGCTCGTCTGTAAAGCTTTTGATTTCTCTGTCGAACCTGAATAAGATCCTTGACGTGCAGAGCAGGCTTGGTTGTAGGTTCTTCCCTTTCATCACTTTAAGTATATCATGCCACTCCCTTCTGGCTTGTAGAGTTTCTGCTGAGAAATCAGCTGTTAACCTTATGGGAGTTCCCTTGTATGTTATTTGTCGTTTTTCCCTGCTGCTTTCAATAATTTTTCTTTGTCTTTAATTTTTGCCAATTTGATTACTAGTGTCTCGGCGTGTTTCTCCTTGGGTTTATCCTGTATGGGATTCGCTGCACTTCCTGGACTTGGGTGGCTATTTCCT
>NC_041232.1:61071062-61074534 GCF_002837175.3 Physeter macrocephalus | reverse complement strand
GTTTAATGTTGTCCCAGAGGTCTCTTAGGCTGTCTTCATTTCTTTTCATTCTTTTTTCTTCCTTCTGTTCTGTAGCAGTGATTTCCACCATTCTGTCTTCCAGGTCACTTATCCTTTCTTCTGCCTCAGGTATTCTGCTATTGATTCCTTCTAGTGTATTTTTCATTTCAGTTATTGTATTGTTCATCTCTGTTTGTTTGTTCCTTGATTCTTCTAGGTTTTTGTTAAACATTTCTTGCATCTTCTTGCTCTTTGCCTTCATTCTTTTTCCGAGGTCCTGGATCATCTTCACTATCATTATTCTGAATTCTTTTTCTGGAAGGTTGCCCATCTCCACTTTATTTAGTTGTTTTTCTGGTGTTTTATATTGTTCCTTCATCTGATACATAGTCCTCTGCATTTTCATTTTGTCTATCTTTCTGTGAATGTGGTTTTTGTTCCACAGGCTGCAGGACTGTAGTTCTTCTTGCTTCTGCTGTTTGCCCTCTGGTGGATGAGGCTATCTAAGAGGCTTGTGCAAGCTTCCTGATGGGAGGGACTGGTGGTGGGCAGAGCTGGGTGTTGCTCTGGTGGGCAGAGTTCAGTAAAACTTTAATATGCTTGTGTGCTGGTGGGTGGGACTGAGTTCTCTCCCTGTTGGTTGTTTGGCCTGAGGTGACCCAGCACTGGATCCTACAGGCTTTTTGGTGGGGCTAATGGTGGACTATGGGAAGGCTCATGCCAAGGAGTACTTCTCAGAACTTCTGCTGCCAGTGTCCTTATCCTCGTGGTGAGCTACAGCTGCCCCCTTCCTCTGCAGGAGAATGTCCAATACAAGCAGGTAGGTCTGGTTCAGTCTCCTATGGGGTCACTGCTCCTTCTCCCTGGGTCCTGCTGCACACACTACTTTGTGTGTGCCCTCCACGAGTGGAGTCTCTGTTTCCCCCAGTCCTGTCGAAGTCCTGCAGTCAAATCCTGCTAGGCTTCAAAGTCTGATTCTCTGGGAATTCCTCCTCCCATTGCCAGACCCCAAGGTTGGGAAGCCTGATGTGGGGCTCAGAACCTTCACTCCAGTTGGTGGACTTCTGTGGTGTAATTGTACTCCAGTTCATGAGTCACCCACCCAGAGGTTATGGGATTTGATTTTATTGTGATTGCACTGCTCCTACCATCTCATTGAGGCTTTGCCTTTGTCTTTGGATGTGGGGTATCTTTTTTGGTGAGTTCCAGTGTCTTCCTGTCGATGATTGTTCAGCAGTTAGTTGTGATTCTCACAAGAGGGAGTGAGCACACGTCCTTCTACTCCACCATCTTGAACCAGTCTCCCATGATTTTACATCTATCTCCCAGGGCAGGCTTTGCTCAGAGTTGCTCTCTCCACTTGCAAGTGGTTGGAGCTGGCTCAGCACAGAGCCCTTACTGCTGCTTCAATACCAAGGAAACAAAGAAAAGAAACTGTACAGCACCAATGAGAAAGGATGGCAAGGGAAGAGGAGGAGATGAGGGGAGCGAGGAGTGGAGGAAGGAAAAAGAGAAAGAGAGGGGAAGAGGAGAGAGGAGTAAAGGGAAGGTTCCATTCACAAGAGTGACAAAAATATAAGACACATGAGCATAAATGTAACAAGAACATGTAGCCTATGTGTAGCAAGTGGCAGAAAATGTGTAGAAAATGGCACTACTGAGGTACCTCAAAGAAACACTTGAATAGATGGAAATGTGTGCTCAGGGGAGCACTTCACATTCTAAATATGCAATTCTCCACACATACATTTAACAGCAAAACAATTAAAATTCCAACAGGATATTTTTTTAAAAATCACTTAATGTTTTGATTGTAAAAGGTAAGAACAGCTAATATTCTTCAAGAGTAATGAAAGAAGACAAGTACTGACAGATATTAAAATAGATTATAAAGCTACAATAATTTAAAAATTGTTGGGCTGGCCTAGAAATGCCAAATCAACCAGAGTTCACTGATCCTAACCAGGCTGCAAGGGGAAGCCAGAATGTTCACAGTTTGTCCCTGTCCTTACTTTTTTTGCAGCACTTTATCCTTGCCAAGCTTAAATGACTTAGATTTTGAGAACATCTTGAGAAGCTGGGCTGGCATCTTTAAGCCCATTTATCAGAAGGGCAAATGAAAGCTCATAAAGATGGAGCAACTTCTCCAGGGTGACCTGGTGAGTTTCTGGCAGAGGACCTACCCCAGGTCAGGACCCTGGTTCCCAGCCACGGGCTAGTCCTACAACCCTTCTGTGCCACCATGATGACCTCATGGAAATCCATGACCTCAGGCTGTGTGTGAGCTGTGCCTCAGTGTCCCTGTCTGGAGTAATCTCTTGGGCTGGTGGGGCAGGGTGGAGGTGGGAGATGGGGTGAGCCCCATCAGTCCCTGCCCTGCACAGAGGGGAGCAGCTCAAGAAGAGGGCATGTTTCAAGAGACACCAGGCTGCAGGCCAAGAAGCTGCTTAATTCAACAAATATGTACTTAAGTGCCTGCTATGTTCCAGGCACTGGCGGGCCCTCGGCAGCTCCACAACCCCCTCAAGATCTTGTCTGCTTTCCTCTCTGCCTCCCTCCACTCCTCCCCACCACAGCTCCAGGCTTTCTTCCTGTCTATTGCCCTTTGGCCTCTCTTGCCCAAAAGGCAATGTGGCCTAGTGGTGGAAACACACCAGATTCATCTTTGATGGTCTGGAGATCTGGTCCTGGCTCTAGCACAAATTGCCGCTGGGGCTGCGGCCTGGCCTTCCTGGGGTGTGGTTTCTTCACCCTTCCCAGCCTAGCTCCTGGGGCTAGTTGTGAATCTGAAGCAGGGGCCAGAAAACTATGGCCTGTGGGCCAAATCTGGCCCACCTGCTTATGTACATCCCACAAACTAAGCAGAGATTTTACATCTTTAAATGGTTGAAAAAAATCTAAAAACAATATTTTGTGAAATGTGAGAATTACTAGGAATTCAAGTTTCAGTGTCTATAAATGAAGTTTTAGTGAAACACAGCCACATCCATTCACTTAGCATCATCTATGGCTGCTTTTCTGCAGCAAAGGCAAAGTCGAGCAGCTGTAACAGAGACCAAATGGCCCTGAAAACATAAAATATTTGCTCTCTGGCCTTTACAGAATAAGTTTGCTTATTCCTAGTCTAGAACATTAAAACAATGTCCTGGAAGTCACTTTGTACATGGAGAGACTTATGGGTTCTAAGTCTGGCCATGGAGATTGGGCCATGGCAAGGACAGAAAACCTGACTTTCTGAAATGATGGAGTCAAGAACTGGATTGGATGTCCTACCAGTCTGTCACCTGACAGGGCAAGCAGCTGAGGGGCTGCTCAAGGAGAGGGAAGGGAGGGAGGCAATGCCCACCCAGCCAGCTCCATGGGCCAAACCCACATCCTTGCCACCCCACCCCCGCCCTCACCCATCACAGCCACCCCACCCCCGCCCTCACCCATCACAGCCACCCAACCCCCACCCTCACTCATCACAGCC